>NC_057409.1:31358638-31658638 GCF_019320065.1 Cervus canadensis | reverse complement strand
ATAATTTTTTCACTTACAATTCATTATGATTAAATATTTTAAATATAATTTTGCATTTTGCTCATTAACAATTTCAACAGTTTTTAAACTCTTGCCTCTCCTGGTGGTTGCTGCCGCTTTACAAGCCTACAGTCAAGGTGACTCAGCAACTCCTCTGCTCGCTTAAAATGATTTGAATTCTGTTCACAATCACCAGGGTGAACAATCACAGTGCAAAGAAATCCCTAAACAATCTTGCTTTTAGGCAGCCTTCCCATCTTAATACCTTATGTTGCTGGGATCAGAACACCTCCTTGGAGCAGACAGAGCATATTATGCTATGCCTGGGTTTTTCCATCAAGCAGTCTATTTTTCCAAATGGAAATCAAAATTATTTCCAAACCTGGTGTCAAGAGCACCAGTCTCTAGAGTGAATACAAAAATATTAGAATATGTGCATTTATTTTGCATCTTAAAAATAAATAAGAAATTAAGCCTAATCTCTTAGTAATAAAACATCATTTGACATTGGCATTCTTACACAATATTCATATAATAGTTCACGTGTATATTTATAAATTGAAAACACCTACATAATGGGTACATACTCATATATTTTTACAGATAGGACTATGTTGCTTACATGTTTGGAGGCACTTGTTTAGAGCACCAGAAAATATTTGATGAATAGTCAAAGTATTGAGAGATTTGCAGTTGAGTTTTGTCTTTCTTTTAAATTAATTAATTTTGGCTGCACAGGTCTTCATTGCCGTAAAAAGAATCTTTAGTTGTAGCGTGTGGGATCTAGTTTCCTGACCAGCCATTGAACCCAAGCCTCTAGCATTGTGAGTGCAGAGTTTTAACTGCTGGACCATCAGAGAAGTCCTGAGTTTTGTCTTTCAGCAACTAATTTATCTCATTTTTCCTCCTTGTCCAAAGGAGGAACATTCTGCTTCCCAAAATTTTGAACAATTCAGCTCTGGGTATGACATTCTGCAAAACAGAAGTCCTAGAGTTAAATTTGTCTACTTGTGTGAAGAATTAGTTCAGGGACTATATTCCTGCATCTTTGCAGTTACATACACATCTCCAAGTGACGGAGCAAACTATGCAGTCTCCTCTTTGGGAGTTAGAAGGTAGATATTTGGCATCCTGTTACTAGTAAAACTTTTTTTTCTGTATGTTTACATTTGTAGTTATTCTTGATTTGTAAATACAGGTGTCTGAACTTATACTTTTCTATTGTCAGGAAGGTAAAAATTTCCCTCTACACTCTTAGGTTTAGTACCAGGGGCCTGCAAATGCAACTGACAAAAGACAGATTAATCAGAGAAAAAGAACAAATTGATTAATATTTTTATAAACACAGGAGCTAACTGAAAAGAAATGAAACTCAATGAAGCAGTCAGACACAGGAGCTTATATACCCTTTTTAATAAAGGAAAGAAGGTTTGAGCTTCAGGGGATGACAAATTGTGGAGAAGTGATAGGGAATATATGGGAAAACTAATGGAAAATAAGGGTCATTTTAGAAAGCTTTTTAAACACAGATTCATCTTGGTGCTCTTGATATTCATCTTGGCTGTATATTGTCACCCTGCTTATTTAACTTACATTCAGAATACATCATGCAAAATGCCAGGCTGGATGAAGCACAAGCTGGAATCAAGATTGCTGGGAGAAATATCAATAACCTCAGATATGCAGATAATACCACCCTTATGGCAGAAAGTGAAGAGGAACTAAAAAGCCTCTTGATGAAAGTGAAAGAGGAGAGTCAAAAAGTTGGCTCAAAACTCAGCATTCAAAGAACTAAGATTATGGCATCTGGTCCCATCACTTCATGGCAAATAGATGGGAAAACAATGGAAACAGTGACAGACTTTATTTTGTTAGGCTCCAAAATCACTGCAGATGGTGACTGCAGCCATGAAATTAAAAGATGCTGGCTCCTTGGAAGAAAAGCTCTGACCAACTTAAACAGCATATTAAAAAGCAGAGACATTAGTCAACAAAGGTCCATCTAGTCAAAGCTATGGTTTTTCCAGTAGTCGTGTATGGATGTGAGAGTTGAACCATAAAGAAAGCTGAAGAATTGATGCTTTTGAACTGTGTTGTTGGAGAAGACTCTTGAGAGTCCCTTGGACTGCAAGGAGATCCAACCAGTCCATCCTAAAGGAAATCTGTCCTGAATATTCACTGGAAGGACTGATGTTGAAGCTGAAACTCCAATATTTTGGCCACCTGATGCGAAGAACTGACTAATTAGAAAAGACCCCAATGCTGGGAAAGATTGAAGTCAGGAGGAGAAGGGGATGACAGAGGATGAGATGGTTGGATGGCATCACTGACTCTATGGACATGAGTTTGAGGAAGCTCTGGGAGTTGGTGATGGACAGGGAAGCCTGAGATGCTGTAGTCCATAGGGTCGCAAAGAGTTGGACACAACTGAGCAACTGAACTTCTGACTCTGGTGAGTCATCTTGACACAGGATGGTATGGGGGGTTGAGAATTATGTCTTGCTTTTAGGCAGATAAATGGAGGGCAAAGAACTCTTCTTCCATTTGTTGATTCCTAATTGCTTTCAGCTCAGAATAGTCTTTATGCCAAAGTGGCATATTTTGGAGTGTCACATCCAGTCCCCTTCACTAACAACATCTGCAGTGAATCAGCAGTTTCAGCCTCTGAGTAAATACTCTGGTCAGAAGAGTCATTGTTATTCCCAAACCTTTCCTCCCTTGCCTTCTTCCATGTAGGGCTGGTAAAAGCTGAATATTCTTTTTCCAGGTTCCCTCTGAGTTGGGGGTGGTCAATAAGACATACTAGAAAGCTCTGACTTCCTTATTAAGAGGACAGTTATGACTTGCCATCCATTCTACTCATTGTGACTTTCAGTGTGGCTGTACCATTAGAAGATGCAGACAGCATCCTTGCAACCATGAGATGATAAATTGAAGGCCATGAGAATCCTACAGGCTGGAGCCTGACATCATCAAGCTACTGGACCAAGAGCCAGCAGTTTCCCTTCTTCAGAACTGTTCTGAGAAAAATCAATCCCTCAGTGAGTTGGATCTCTCTATTTCTTGAAGCTGAGTACATTTCTTAATTATACTGTCTCCCCTGAACAAGACAACAATAGTTTGCTTTCAGTTACAGCCTGCATTCCTTTCTCAGCAGTTCCCATGGTTGCGTTAGCTTTTCTTAAATATTGTACATTGTCAAGTCAGATATCTCTTCCTACTTCTGCTAATTGGATTTTTTTTCTCTCTCCTACTGGAGTTTATTCCTAGGAGTTCTTTCAGACAGAACTCATAGATGGTAACCTTTTTGAGCCCTGCATGTCTGATAAATGTCTATTTTTTGCATTCACCATGAATTGACCTGGACATAGAAGTTTCCCTTGGAATTTTGAAGTGCTTGCCTCACCATTTTCTAGTTTTCTTATTAGCAGTTACAGGCCTGGCTAAGGTGCTGTCTTACCCAACCACAGGCAGCAGCGTGTGTGGCTGTCTTATGGGACTGGTCCCTCAGGAGCACAGAGTGAGCAGTTTCCCCAGGGGATGTAAAATCTCAGGAGGGGCCCTGAGCCTGACACTTATTCAATTTTCATTCCTTCCCATTGTGGTTTGGTTGTCCAGTTGTGTCAGACTCTTTGCAACCCCATGTACTGCAGCATGCCAGGCCTTCCTGTCCCTCACCATCATGTGAAGTTTGCCTAAGTTCATGTCCATTGCATTGGTGATGCCATCCAGCCATCTCATCTTCTCATGCCCTCTTCTCCTTCTGCCCTCAGTCTTTCCCAGCATCAGGGACTCTCATCCTCTGACCAAAATACTAGAGCTTCAGCTTCATCATCAGTTCTTCTAATGAGTATTCAGGGTTGATTTCTCTTAAGATTGACTGGTTTGATCTCGTTGCTGTCCAACGTCCTTCCAGGAGTCTTCTCTAGGACCACAGTTCAAAGGCATCAATTCTATGACATTTCTGCCTTCTTTACAGTCCAGCTTTCACAACCGTACATAGGTATATATTTTTTCTTTCCAAACGTCTTTAGATGTTTTCTCTTTATTCTTAGGGTGCTGAAATATTTGTACAATGTGTCTGTATATGGGTCTTTTTACATCAGACTTTCAGTGTTATTGGGCCTTTTAGCTCTGGTGAATTTCTTCCTTTACCTTACTTTCTGTCTCCTTCCTCTCCTCTTCCTCCTCCTTCTCTGTCTATAATTTCCTTTCTTTCATTTCCTTTGCTTTCTCTTTTTGTACTGCTTGTGGGAACATCTGAATGAATTATCCAGTCTTATCTTTCCTGCTGTACATTTTGCCTCTTCTCCTGAGCTGTATTCTCAGAAATCTACTTAGCTCTGTTGGCCCCTCACTAAGTTAGCCTTGGGTGGTTCCCAGTCTGTCGACCTATTGATTGTTTTATTGCAGGGGTCGTATTTTTCATTTCTGTGATCTTTATTTGTTCTTTCCATAGATGTGAATTCTTGTTTTCTTTTTTCCTTTAAAATTTTTTCCTTTCGATATGGACCATTTTTAAAGTCTTTAGTGAACTTGTTACATATTTCTTCCATTGTTGATGTTTCTTGTTTTTTGACCATGAGGCATGTCAGACCCTAACTCCCACACCACTTGCATTGGAAGGTGAAGTCTTAACCACTGGACTGCCAGGGGAGGCCCTCTTGTTTTTCTGTTAACTATCTTCTCTGATGAGAGTTTCCTCTAGAGTTTGGCGCCTCTGTCTCATAGCTTTTCCTTCAGTGTTTGGTGATTTTATTAGTTTTTGTTATATTCGTATTTGAAAATTGATATTTCTGGCTCAGGAACTCTGGGTTCTGTTTACAGCAGCTTATCTTTGGTGACTGTAGGAGGGGGGAGTATGAAAAGCGAGGGTACCTGGGGGTGGTTTGGTATTAGGGCATTTGAGTTCTCATTCCTCCCGGAGAACGTAAGTCTTAGGACATTGGCCTCCACCAGCTCAAGCACACATTCTATGTGCCTCCCCTATGGGCATTTCTGCTTTAGAAAATAATACTTATGGTTTAGGTCAGTCTAGGGAGGAGTTTGATGCTGGGAAAGACTGAAGGCAGAAGGAGAAAGGGGTGGCAGAAGAAGAGATAGATAGCATCACCAACTCAATGGACATGAATCTGAGCAAACTCTGGAAGATAGTGAAGGACAAGGAAGCCTGGTGGGCTGCAGTCTATGGGGTCCCAAAACATCAGACACAACTTAGCAACTGAACAACAACAACAAGGAGGAGTCAAATTCTCTCTTGCCTTTTCTTCAGTCTTGCTATTCTTAACACTATTGAGGACTCAGAGCCTTGTTTGCCTGTCTAGTGCTCATGTTCAGAGACCTTCTATTCTAGGTAGACAGTTCTTGAAGTTTAGAGTGTTACCTGTAGAACAGTATCCATGCTCCAACACCCATGTTCCAAACACAGTGAATTAATACCCTGATGGTATTTTGATGCCTTCT
Organism: Cervus canadensis; assembly: GCF_019320065.1. Lineage (NCBI taxonomy): Eukaryota > Metazoa > Chordata > Mammalia > Artiodactyla > Cervidae > Cervus > Cervus canadensis. The sequence goes on along the minus strand of NC_057409.1, from coordinate 31,653,175 downwards.
CAATCTCTCTTGTTTCTTTGAACTTGGGATATCTATGGACTTTCTCTTACTTCTCCAGTCATTTCTGCTTGTGCTTTTATTTTTTTCAGTCTGTTTCTCTGTCCACATGCTCCTATCTGTTTTCTACCATTCGGGACCTTCTGTCTCACTGATGGCACCCTTGTTTTTTAGCTCCATGATGGAAATGTCTTCTCAAAAGATATTTTCTGGGACTTCTCTGACAGTCCAGTGGTTAAGACTGAGCTTCCACTGTAGGAGGCATGGGTTAAATCCTTGGTTGGGGAATTTAGATCCTACATGCCATTTGGTGTGTCCCAAGCAAAATATATATTTTCTGTTATGTAAAAATTCCTGGGCAGAAAACTGGGTAAATGCTGTGTTTGGTCTTAATTTTTATTGTAATGTTTTCTGGTTATTACTCACAAATTTGGAAATGCAACTCAAGCCAAAAATAAAAATCACATAACCCTACTACCTTGAGATAATTAGTATTCATAACTTGATATTTATCTTTTGTGGTATTCTATTAATATTTATTGAAACAAAAATGGGATCATTGAAAATATGTTTACCTTTATGTTTAATGAGTGTCAAATAAGTAGCAAATACACGGATGGATGAGATTTAGAGATGTGATGAGGATACAAAGGCAAAAAGAAAAATTCTCTACCTTCAAGTAGCTCCCAGTCTAAAAGATACAAAGGAATATAAACATTACTATCTTCTCCCAGTTATTCTATCAGACATGAAACTAAGTATTGCTTGTATGTATGTGTGCTCAGTCATGCCGTGAAGGGATTTTTCAGATATTATTAGGGCCTTAAATCAGTTCACCTTAAAGTCGGGAGGCTATCTGGATATGTCTGACCTATTCAAATGAATCTCTTAAAGGAAAACTTTCTCCACATGTTTGGGAAAGAGGAAGTCAGAGATTTGAAGCAGGAGAAAGATTAGACACAGAAGGATTGCTGGCTTGAAAGGTGTAGGCATCTATGTGTATAGGGATGCAGTAGGCCTTTAGTTGCTAAGAGAAAATCCTGGTTGACCATCAGTACGAGAATCAGGACCTCAGTCTGACAACTTCAAAGACTGAACTTTGCCAACAGTAAGATTTTGGAGGACTTAAATTTCCTCAGAGCCTCCAGATGAGAACCTAGCCTGGCTGACACCCTGACTTCAGACTTGTGATTCTCTGAGCACAAAACCCAGCCACACTGTAGTGGACTTCAGATCAATAGAATATGACTTAGGAGATAGTTATTGTTTTAAGCCACTAAGTTGGTAATAGCTTGTTTTGCAGCAAATAAAAGCTAATATCACCCACATATTGCTATAAGACTTAGTCAAAATATACAGGCAAAAGTTGGGGAGTACACTTGGGACTGGATTCTGAGAGTGCTGGATTAAAGGGAGCAAAATATTGTGTTGTTTATCGATTTGAGACCTCTCTTAGTAGCATTTAATACTTGGAAAAGACCACAGGATCTGGTGCTTTCCTAGAAGCATGGAAATGGTGGGAACCCACAACAAATGAGGTATTAAATACCCCAGTTGCCACAGTAGACAGTGGGAGAAAGGATTAAAAAGGCTCAGAGAATGGAACAAGTGCTGAAATGGCTCCTCTCCCCAGGCAATATAGGAAACTGAACCAATAATGCATCCCAAACAAATGTCAGAGATTAGTGTGACCCTCTAATACCTAAAGGATGTAGGGGGTCATGGTCCCTTTCCTATCTCCACTTAGTTCATCAGTTTGGTTCCTGCAAAAATTAGACAGATTCTGAAGGTTATGGTGATCTACCATAAACTCAACAAAATAGTATTCCCAGTTGCAGCTTCTACATCTAAGATCTATGGGATCTTTGCTAGAGTGTATGGACATAGCCCCTGGAGAAGCAAAGGAAAACCCACTCCAGTATTCTTGCCTGGGAAATCCCATGGACAGAAGAGCCTGGTGGACTACAGCCCACTGGGGTCACAAAGAGTTGGACACAACTTAGCGACTAAACAACAACAATGTACATAGCCACAGGTAAATGGTCTGTAGACAAGGAGCTGCTAATTGCATTTTTTTCCCATCCCTGTCAAAAAGAGGATCAAAAAATGTTTAATTCACTTAGAACAGACAAATGTACACATTCAAAGTTTTGCTCTAGGACTGCAGCAACTCTTCTGCTGTCCTTTTTTATAATATGGTCAGAACAGAACTGGACTGGCTGCACTCTCCACAGAACACCTCTCTGGTTCACTCTCTGGATACCAGCACATCAGTTTAGGAGGCTGTTGTAAGACACAAACACTCCAGATGTGGGAGATAAATCTACAAAGATTCTTGGACCCAACACATCCATACATTTGGTGGAGGTTCTGGGGCATCAAAGGACCCATGATCATATTTTGAACTTCCTATAATGAAGAAGGCAATACAATGTCTGATAAGCCTTTCTTTCTTTCTTTTTCTTTTCTTTCTTTTTTTTTTTTTTTTGAGGCAGAAGTTTCCACATTTAGGAATACTGCTCTACTACTCCAAGCTATATATCAGGTAATAGAAAATGGGCAAGGAATGTCTTTGCAGTAGGTCCAGGCTATGGTGATGGTAGCCCTGCTTCTTTGGCCACACAGTCTTGGGCTTCCTCCTGTATTAGAGGTATTGGTGGTGGGAAGAGATGCTCTATGGCATTTATATCAAGTCCCAATGGAAGAATCACAGCATTGGTTCCTAGGGTCATGAAGAAAAACTATAACATCTACAGTAGAGAATTATGCACTTTCAAAACGAAGGTCTGGCATGCTACTAGGCCTTTGTGGAAACCAAATGCCTGACCATGTGACATCAGTGGATCATGTAGTCAGAATTCCCCATCGTGAGCTGAGGGACTCTGTATGTGATGAAGTCAGGTAGTGTAGGGTAAGATGGGGGTGGCACACCTGGGATTAAGCATGAGTAAAACTGGAAGCACACGAGCGCTACACAAGACTGCACACACACCAGTTTCATCACACCTCCCCTTCAGTTCACACTTATAATGCTGGGTCCCTGATGACAAGCTAATGTAGCAAAACATCTAATCTTGGTTCATGGATGAGCTGGGTTGTTATAGATGCACGCTCATATGGGTGGTAGCTATACCAGAGTTGCCCACTCAGACAGGGCCTTGAAGAAAACAGTGAGGAGAAATTCTTCCAATGAATGGAACCTTGGATGGTACACTGAGTCATTATTTTATGTGAAAGGAGACATATTATGCAGCTAGAACACAGACAAGATTGTGCCCAGGCTAACTGGATTAGGAGCTGGAAGGTCTAGAAAAGAGACATATGTGTGGATACAAGCATGTGGGCATAGAGTGTAAAAATATTTGTATCACATGTACTCACAAAGCATTCACCACAGAGGAGGGAATAAACAATCAGGTAGATCAAAAATTCATCCAACTGATAATTTATAAGCCAGCCTCTTCTTCATCTAGAGCAGTGCTGTCTCAATGGACACAGGAATGAGTAGCTATGATGGCAAGCTTGAAGGCTATGCAGGGACCCAACTGCATAGACTCTCACTTATTAAGACTGATGTAGTTACTGATGCTACCAAATGTCCAATTTTCCAGCAGCAGAAACTAATACTGAGTTCCTCAATATGGCACCATCCCTCAAAGACAACAGTCAGCTATTTGGTAGCAAGTTGATTACATTAGATCATCTTTACTCTGAAAGAAGCAGCTGACTTTTTTGACAGAGATGGCAGGCATTGATTTACCTTCCTTGCCCATAAGGCCTCAGGTTTATATAGTGTTTGCTCTATTCATGTGGCATCTTATGTATATTGTGTTAGACAAGGAGCCCATCTGATGACACAGTGTGGGGGTGAGGGCATGACCAATGGATCCACTGGGCATGCCATACTCTACACCAGCAAGAAAGCTGACATCACGCTGGATGAGAGCCCAGAGGCAAAGCTTTGCAATGATGGAATACCTCCTCAAGTTTTTGCCTTCAGTATGTATCAGTGCTTTTCAACCAGAGGCAAATTTGTCCCCTGGGAGGCATTTGGCAAATTCTAAAAGATATTCTTGGTTGTCACAGCCAAGGGGATTACTGCTGGCTTCTAATGGATGAAAGCCAAAGATACCACTAAACATCTTATATTACATAGGATAGCCCCACAATGAAATATCCAACTCCAAATGACAATAGTACCAAAGTTGAGTAATCTGACTTTAAATTGATGGACTCATATGGTGCAATTTCCCTGGAGTTGTAATACAACTTACTCATGGATTCCAGATCAATACTCATCTGGGATCCATGAATAAGAAAAAGAAGTGGCCCATTTACCATCACTTCCACCTATTCTCTACAGCACTTGCAATCTCAAGAACACTCCCTAATAAATTCCATGCATATAACCTCTATTGCAGTCTTTTTCCTGCAGAACCCCATCTGTGACAGATTATAAATTGAGCCAAGGCAGTAGCAATAACAATAAAGCCTGCATGGCCATTTTAGAATATTTTAGGGAAAAACAGAGTTCATTACCAATTGGATATAAAAGGAAGGGAAAATAGAAGACTTAATTATAACTTCTAGGTTTACTTGGACAATTGGGTTGGCAGTGATGCATTCATCAAGATAAGGAATATAGAAATAGGAGAATTTGAGGGAGAAAATAACCGATTTTTTGTGTACATTTTCATCATGTATATAAAGGAAAATGCAACAATATAATATGTATAAAGTTACTAGGCCAAATCACATGAACTTGCCATTTTTGTAGGTCAGAAAACTGTCAAATGTTGGTAATTTCAAGTGGATCAACCTAGTAATTACATATTAGCTTCTACATGGGAAAATTTACTATTTTTCTTGAAACTTACGTAGGCCATATAAGATTTCAGAAAGATAATATCTGTCAGATTTAAAAGATAATCTTTTGGGTAATGATATATCACTTACATTTATACTTCCAAAGTAAGAATGTAAGTCACATATTATTGCTTTAAGGCACATTAGGGGCTCTTGATGAGATTTGAAATTCTGCTTTATATCACTTTTCTTGTGAGAGTTGAGACATAATTGCTACAAATAGAGCCAGGAAAGGTCAAAGATAACTTCATTTCCATGCCAAAGCTTTCAAAAACATGCTATCATCCATCATAAAAAAAAAAAAAAGAATCTAAGACAGATGTTGTATCCTATGGCATTTGGTTTGCCTATCAACAGGCTCAACTGCAGAACCCCAAATGGCTGCATGCAGTTTTGTGTGTGGGCTCAGTCACTTCAGTCATGTCTAACTCTGTGTGTGACCCCATGGACTGTAGGCTGCCAGGCTCCTCTGTCCATGGGATTCTCCAGGAAAGAACACTGGAGTGGGTTGTCATTTCCTCCTCCAGGGGATCTTCCTGATTCAGGGACTGAACACACATCTCCTGTATCTCCTGCAGTGGCAGGTGGATTCTTTACCCGCTGAGCCATCAGGGGAAGCCCAACGCAGTTTTAGGTGAGATCAAAGCTATGAACTTACTGACATGCTCACATCATCTTTATAGGCTGAAAAATGAACTCATTATACCAAGTTTCATCAAGGCTGCAGCATGTGATGTGGATTGAATGTGGGTTTCCAAATATTGCTGATACACCTGATTTAAAATGGTAGCTGAGGTCGTGGAGCCAGAAAAAGGCAGTGCTGCTTGTTATTGTTCTAAGCCTGAGAATCTGGCTTTCATTCCCATTACAAAAGTAATCCACTGGGTATACACTAATCTGATCAGAGAAAGATAAATATTCATGACTAATATTATGTTATACACTGATCTGAAGAGATAGAAAATTAGAATATGTACATGCAGAGTTCCAGAGAATAGCAAGGAGACATAAGAAGGCCTTCTTCAAAGAACAATGCAAAGAAATAGAGGAAAACAATAGAATGGGAAAGACTAGAGATCTTCTCAGGAAAATTGGAGATATCAAGGAAACATTGCATGCAAGGATGGGCACGAGAAAGGGCAGAAACGGTAATGGAAGCAGAAGAGATTAAAAAGAGATGGCAAGAATATGCAGAAGAACCATGAGAAAAAAGGTCTTAATGACTGAAATAACCTTGATGGTGTAGTCACTCTCCTAGAGCCAGACATCCTGGAGTGTGAAGTCAAGTGGGCCTGAGGAAGCATTACTACAATCAAAGCTAGCGGAGGTGATGGAATTTCAGCTGAGCTATTTCAAATCCTAACAGATGATGCTGTGAAAATGCTGCACTCAAAATGCCAGCAAATTTGGAAAACTCAGCAGTAGCCACAGTACTGGAAAATATCAGTTTTCATTCTGATCTCAAAGAAGGACAGTGCCAAAGAATGTTGAAACTACCAGACAATTGTGCTCAATTCACATGTTAGTTAGTAAGGTTATGCTCAAAATCCTTTAAGCTAGGCTTCAACAGTACATGAACCAAGAACTTCCAGATATACAAGCTGGATTTAGAAAAGGCAGAGGAACCAGAGATCAAATTGCCAACTTCTGTTGGACCATAGAAAAAGCAAGTGAATTCCAGAAAAACTTCTACTTCTGCTTCATTGACTACACTAAAGCCTTTGTGTGGATCACAACAATACCAGACCACCTGACCTGCCTCCTGAGAAACCTGTATGCAGGTCAAGAAGCAGCAGTTAGAACTGGACATGGAACAATAGACTGGTTCCAAATTGGGAAAGGAGTACATCAAGGTTCTATATTGCCACATGCTTATTACTTATATGTAGATTATATCACACAAACCCGACTGGATAAATCAGAAGCTGGAATCAAGATTTCCAGGAGACATATCAACAACCTCAGATATGCAGGTGATACCACTCTAATGGCAGAAAGCAAAGAGGAACTAAAGAGTCTCTTGTTGAGGCTGAAAGAGGAGAGTGAAAAGTTGGCTTAAAACTCAACATTGAAAAGACTAAGATCATGGCATCCAGTCCCATCACTTCATGGCAAATAAATGGGGGAACAATGGAAACAGTGACAGATTTTATATTCTTGGGCTCCAAAATCACTGTGGACGGTGACTGCAACCATGAAATTAAAAGATGCTTGCTCTTTGGAAGGAAAGCTATGACAAACCTAGACAGCATATTAAAAAGCAGAGACATCAATTCACCAGCAAAGGTTTTTATAGTCGAAGCTATGGTTTTTCCAGTAGCCATGTATGGATGTGAGAGTTGGACCATAAAGACAGTGAAGTGCCAAAGAATTGATGCTTTTGAACTGTGCTGTAGGAGAAGACTCTTGAGAGTCCCTTGGACTGCAAGGATATCAAACCAGTTAATCCTAAAAGAAATCAGTCCTGAATATTCATTGGAAAGACTGTTGCTGAAGCTCCAATACTTTGGCCACCTGATGTGAAGAGCTTACTTGTTGGAAAAGACCCTGTTGTTGGGAAAGACTGAAGGCAGAAGGAGAATAGGACAACATAGGATGAGATGGTTAGATAGGATCATCGACATGAACTTGAGCAAACTCCAGGAGGTAGTGATGGACAGGGAAGCCTGGCATGCTGCAATCCATGGGGTTGCAAAGAGTTGAATATGACTTACTGACTCTACAACCACATGCAGAAAGAAAAATAATAACAACTCTCTTAAAATATAAGAATAGATTTGAGGACAGAGGAGTGACATTATTCACAGACAATGCCTGAGTGATGTGGCAAAAACTATCACTATAGGTATCAATCAGAATAGACTAGGTTGTTCTGAAGTTAAAACAGATAAAATCTGAAAATCTCAGTGACTTAAAACCACTAACTCTATTTCTGGCTCACATTATGTATCTGTTGCGTGTTGGCTCTGGTCTCTGCGCTCCATTGTCCTGGCTCTGGAGCACCATTTGAACAAGAAACCACTGTCTGGAACACTGCAAATCACCCAAAGTCAGCAGAGAGAGCATGATGAATTGCACACTGGCTTTTAAAGGTACCTCCAGAGTCGTACACATCCATTTTACTCACACTTTATTGCCAAAGCAAGACCAAGGCCACAGATAACTGCAGGGGGATGAGAAAGTACAACACTACACTATCCTGGGGAAGATAAAAGTATCAGATGAGCAACACTATGACACACTAAGACTGCCACTTTAATAGCCTGTTCAGTTCAGTTCAGTTCAGTCATTCAGTCGTGTCCGACTCTTTGCAACCCCATGGACTGCAGCATGCCAGCCTTCCCCGTCCATCACGAACTCCTGGAGTTTACTCAAACTCATGTCCATTGAGTCGGTGACGCCATCCGACCATCTCATCCTGTCATCCCCTTCTCCTCCCACCTTTAATCTTTCCCAGCATCAGGGTCTTTTCAAATGAGTCAGCTCTTTGAATCAGGTGGCCAAAGTATTGGAGTTTCAGCTTCAGCATCAGTCCTTCCAATGAATATTCAGGACTGATTTCCTTTAGGATGGACTGATTGGATCTCTTTGCAGTCCAAGGGATAATAGTCTGTAGGTTAGACCAAAAAAAAAAAAAAAAAATGGCAGTGTTGGGAGATGCAGTAGCAGAAGTGATGGGAATCTTGAACTTGGCAGACCTAGGTGAGTAATGGTAAAGGCCTGAGGCCAGAACATGAGTCACTACAGACGGCTTTGGAGTTTCAGGGGACACAGGAGCCGTGCCTGGAGATGTGACAGCAACTATTTCTCCTAGACAAGTGCATAATTCCTAGATTTTGTTATCATCAGAAAGAAGAAGAGACCCTAGTTTAAGGAAATTAGACGTTTAAAAGGAAAGTTACGATGTAAAAGAGTGACTGATAGAATCCATTTCTCCTCTTGGTGACTTTCCATAATGTAAAGTGTGCCATGTTTCATTCATCTCTTAATGCCCTGCAGTCAGCTTCAAATAATTGCTTGAGAGCTACACTATTAAGACAAATTTAAAATAGGGAAAAAAGTACATATTTTACTTACCCACCAGAAGTACGATTTCTGTGTTAATTCCTCCTTTCTTTTGGGTTTTCTGGATTTTACATATTTGATATGATTTATTAAAATAATTGAATTTGAGCAGACTCTGGGAGATAGGGAAGGCCAGGGAAGCCTGGCATGCTGCAGTCCATAGGGTTGCAAAGAGTCAGACATGACTTGGTGACTGAACAACAACCACAAATTAAAATAATGATCCATTGACCCAGTTATCAGCCACCATATTAATTTTTATGGTTTTAATTTATAGGGATAGGAACGGCAATTAAGAAACAAGCATGGAAGCATTTGAATGAGTTTAGCAGACTATCTTCTGTCACTTAGAAATGTTCACAAAAGAGAGGATGAGACCTTTCTATTTTCTTCAGTTTTATGTTTGACTTTATGAATAAGATTTACCCCAAAGCAAAATGATGTGGTTAATAAATCTTATAGTTAGGTTTAAGTATACCTGTAAGATAGATTGTGAAAATTTTGGTTAGTGGCAAAAAAAAAAAAAAAAAAATTGGTTACTGGTGATGATGATTGATATCTTATCTATACTAAAGAAACTGAACCAGGTTGTTCTTAAATTTGTTTAATTTTTTGGGGTACTTCGGTGTTTCCTTCAAAATTCAAACAGATTGACAACCCCTCCATTTTATTTTGCAGTTACAAAATCAAATAGTTTTCACGAAGCAGAGAAACAGTAAAGCTGGGTGGTCACTTCCATCTTCAGAGCTAGTGTGGAGAAGTTTTGTTAATGAAAATCAGAAGGCAGGGAGAGAGAAGGAAAAGAGGGAGAGAAGCTTTTTCAGGGGCTCTGAATTATTCTAGTGTCTAGCACAATATTTTGTGCCTATGAAATGCTCAGTGATTGTCAAAATGAGTTGAGTTTAGAGTTAATATATATCATATATTCAAAGTTCTTTAATTTTTTTGATTGAAAATTAAAGCTGTTATTTTGTCCTATTTTTTTGGTATCAGTGTATACTGGCTGTATAAAATGAGCCATTTATGGATGTCTATGGGGCTTCCCAGGTGGTGCTAGTGGTAAAGAACCCACCTGCCAATACAGGAGACATAAGAGATGTGGGTTTGATCCCTGGGTCAGGGAGACTCCTGGAGGAGGAAATGGCCATCTACTCCAGTGGACCTCAAGAGGAGCCTGGCAGGCTACAGTCCATAGGGTCGCCCAGAGTCAGACACAACTGAAGTGACTTAGCACACGCACATGGATGCATACATGATTGGACATGTATACATGTATACATTGGACATGTATATTAGAAGTGCTCCTATCGCCTCTATTTTCTGAAAGAGCTCATGTGAGATTAGCGTTATTTCTCCCTTAAATGTTGAGAGGAATTCACTAGTGAAGCCATCGAGGCCTTGAATTTTCTATGTGAAAAAGATTTTAACTGGGAATTCAATCTCTTTAATGGATTTGGGGTCACTTCTGCTAATATGTGTCTTTTTTTTTTTTTTTTTTAGTTAATTGGCTGAAACATGGAGCACACGATGCCCCAGAATGAACGCATTAGAAATGCTGGACCTGCTTAGGTTTAAAGAGGAAACAATTGAAAAGCTTAGGGAGATGAGAATGTTAGAGTGGATTTGTCTTTTAAGACCTACTCACCCACACTGGGAGGGTCCAGAATACATGCCTTTCACAGATATTATGAGAAATAAATCTGTGAGATGAGCCCTGGCATCCTTGAGTTCTGTGATCACCATTCTCTGTAGACCAGACTTCACACAGTGGGAACTGCAGCTGCTGAATTGAGAAATCTAAGTTCGTTGGGAGCAAATAAGATCCCAAGATGGCAGGGGTCAGGTGGCAGCACTCAACCGCGGAAGTCCAGACAGGCATGATCACTGTGAAAGAGTCAAAGTAGCAATCGGAATAGTGGAACTCCCACAGACCTACAGCCTTGACTAGCCGATCACGATGCTCCTGCAGGTGACATAGATAGGAAGTCTGCTAAATTCTTACTTGATCTGTATAAACGGAAAGGTTCTAAGTCAAGTGTCATGGACTGAATTTTTGTGTCCCCTCAAAACTATATTCTGAAGCACTAACCTTCGATATAATGATATTTGGATGTGAGGCCTTTGGGAAGTAATTAGATTTAGATGAGGTCATGGGGTTTCCCAGGTGGCACCACTGGTAAAGAACTTGTCTGATGATGCAGAAGATGTAAGAGATGCGGGTTCAATCACTGCACTGGGAAGATCCCCTGGAGGAGGGCATGGCAACCCACTCCAGTATTCTTGCCTGGAGCATCTCATGGACAGAGGTGCCTGGTGGGCTACAGTCCATGAGATCGCAAAGATCGGACACAACGGAAGCAACTTAGCGGAGCACACTGCACACGGAGGTGGGGCCCTCGTGATGGGGTTAGTGCCATGGAACTAAAGAGGAGGAGGAAGCATGCGGCCTCTCTCTGCATATGTATACACATACTGAGGACAAGGCATCTGAGCACACAGGGAGATGGTAGATGTCTATGAGCCAGGAAGTGGACTCGGTGCGAACCAAATCTGCTGATACCTTGATCTTGGAATTCCCAGCTTCCAGAAACGCAAGAAATAAGTGTCTGTTGTATAAGCCACCCAATCTATGGTATTTTCTTAAAGCATCTCAGGATGTCTATAGCAGGTACTGTAGTTGAAGTGAGCTGGAACATCCATAGAGGAAGGCAGGCTTGGCAAGATGGGAGGTGAGAATTAATACTCCAAAGTTACTTTCCTCTTGTCTTCCAATCTCTTGAGGGTGCCTCCTATGTGTTAAACCTAACTGGAAGCCAGAAGAGTATGGTTATTGCACTCTAGAGGTCAGCAAGCTGTGACCCACAGGCTAAATTTACCCCATTGTCTGTTTTTATAAATAAAGGTTTGTTGGTTTTGGTTGCTAAATTGTGTCCGGCTCTTTTGCAGCACCATGGACTGTAGCCCTCCAGACTCCTTTGTCCATGGGATTTTCCAGGCAAGAAAACTGGAGTGGGTTGCCATTTCCTTTTCCAGGGGGATCTTCTTGACCCAGGGTTCAAACAGTCATCTCCTGAATTGGCAGACAGATTCTTTACCACTGAGCCACCAGGGAAGCCCCAAAATAAAAGTTTACTGCAACTTTATTCATGTGTTCATATTGTTGTGGATACTTTCTTGCTATGGCAGCAAAGTTTAGGTGTTGCAATCCGGGCCATATAGCCCTTAAAGCCTAAAACATATACTCTGTAGCCATTCAGAGGAAATGTTTGCTGATCATTGATACAGTTCACAAGATTCAGTTTCTCAAGGCACAGAGTAGAAGGCTGGAGAAAAATTCTGAAGGGGCGAACAAAGACTACTCAGCATAAAAAGTAATTTCATATTTTGTCAGTGTGTATTTGAAAAAGGTTTCTAGAAGTAGAATTGCCAAGTCAAAGGGTAAATGCCTGTGTAATTTTTCTATACATCACCACGTTCTCCTTCAGAGAAGTCATAACATTTTGCATTGTCACCGGCCACACATGACAGGCTATTTCCCCACAGCCTAATCCACAGACTATGTCAAACATTGAATTTTTGCCTGATAGGTAAGAAGTGATATCTCAATGTATTACTTCAATTTGCATCTCTGATATTAATAAAATGGAATACCTTATTGAATGTGCAAGTCATACTTTCATTTCTTCTTCTCTAAACTACTATTTGTTTACAGGATAAATAAGATATTTTCCATTGAAGAATAGCATGCTGTGAAGTTTGCTAAATGTATAAATATGTTAAAGTGAAGGCATATGGAGGCCAGATAATTCATAGAATTCTTGCACAAGTCCAGCTCACAGTAGTTGGTCCACTGACTGACAAAGTGGCTGCTTCCTTGGTTCCAGGATGTGTAGTTGGAATGAATATCCGTGGTAGACAGTGTTCATTAAATTGCAGAGTAAGAGTTATTCCAGCGGGAAGGCCAGGTAGAAATTTCTAAAACTCCCCCTTCCCCCATGCCACACTTGTGAAACATATTAAGTGAAAAAATATATACATATTGCATCATAGGAGGAATAGTACTCATTGTGTGCAGCGTGCTAAGTTGCTTCAGTTGTGTCTGAATCCTTGTGACTCTATGGACTGTAGCCCTCCAGGCTCCTCTGTCCATGGAACACTCCAGGCAAGAATACTGGAGTGGGTTGCCATGCCTTCCTCCAGGCGATTTTCCCAATGCAGTGATTGAATCTGCATCCTATGTCTCCTGCATTGGCAGGCAGGTTATTTATCACTAGTGCCACCTGGGAAGCATGTACCCACATGTTCCCTTAATTTACTATTTTGTTCCCCTAAAAACCCCAGATGGATCCTGGTCAATAAAAATAAACTGTTTCAAACTCAACGACGTAGTAGCACTAGAATAACTTCTGAAAGGAGGGTCAGAAGCAGTTAGTATTCATGTGGGATAAACATCTATAAACTTGCCCCATTCATAGGTTAATTTTCACACCCTCCGTTTTGCTATTGTCTAGAAGCACCTGGACAGTTTGGTCATCTACACAACATCATTTTGATGAGAGTGAAAGAAGAGAGTGAAAAAGCTGGCTTGAAATTCAGTATTAAAAATCTCAGACCATGGCATCAGTCCCATCACTTCATGGCAAATAGATGGGGAAAAAGTGGAAGCAGTGACAGATTTTATTTTCTTGGACTCCAAAATAACTGTGGATGATAACTGCAAGCATGAAATTAAAACACGTTTGCTCCATGGAAGGAAAGCAATGACAAACCTAGACAGCATATTAAAAAGCAGAGGCATTAGTTTTCGACAAAGGTCCGTCTAGTCAAAGCTATGTTTTTTCCAGTAGTGATGTGTAGATGTTAGAGTTGGACTATAAAGAAAGCTGAGTGCCAAAGAATTGATGCCTTTGAACCGTGGTGTTCGAGAAGACTCTTGAGAGTCCCTCAGGCAGCAAGGAGGTCAAGTCAGTCTTTCCCAAATGAAATAAACCCAGAATATTCATTGGAAGGACTGATGCTGAAGCTGAAGTTCCAGTGTTTGGCCACCTGATATGAAGAGCTGACTCACTGGAAAAGACCCTGATGCTGAGAAAGATTGAAGGCAAAAGAATAAGGTGGTGACAGAGGATGTGACGGTTGGATGTCATCACCAACTCAATGGATATGAATCTGAGCAAACTCTGGAAGATAGAAGAGGACAGAGGAGCCTGGCATGCTGCAGTTCATGGGGTCACAAAGAGTCAGACACGACTTAGCAACTGAACAACAACATCACTTTGGTCTATAATATTGATGACATATTAATTTGACCACTTGAGCAAAAAGTAACAAGGTAAGCACATTGGAAGCCTCATTAAGACACATGCTCTAACACTCTCTGACATAAATCACAGCAGGATCCTCTATGACCCACCTCCCAGAATATTGGAAATAAAAGCAAAAATAAACAAATGGGACCTAATTAAACTTAAAAGCTTTTGCACAACAAAAGAAACTATAAGCAAGGTGAAAAGACAGCCCTCAGATTGGGAGAAAATAATAGCAAACAAAGCAACAGACAAAGGATTAATCTCAAAAATATACAAGCAACTCCTGCAGCTCAATTCCAGAAAAATAAAAGACCCAATCAAAAAATGGGCCAAAGAACTAAACAGACATTTCTCCAAAGAAGACATACAGATGGCTAACAAACACATGAAAAGATGCTCAACATCACTCATTATCAGAGAAATGCAAATCAAAACTACAATGAGGTAGCATTACACACCAGTCAGGATGGCTGCTATCCAAAAGTCTACAAGCAATAAATGCTGGAGAGGGTGTGGAGAAAAGGGAACCCTCTTACACTGTTGGTGGGAATGCAAACTAGTACAGCCGCTATGGAGAACAGTGTGGAGATTTCTTAAAAAACTGGACATAGAACTGCCATATGACCCAGCAATCCCACTTCTGGGCATACACACCAAGGAAACCAGATCTGAAAGAGACATGTGTACCCCAATGTTCATCACAGCACTGTTTATAATAGCCAGGACATGGAAGCAACCTAGATGCCCATCAGCAGACGAATGGATAAGGAAGCTGTGGTACATATACACCATGGACTATTACTCAGCCATTAAAAAGAACTCATTTGAATCAGTTCTAATGAGATGGATGAAACTGGAGCCCAATATGCAGAGTGAAGTAAGCCAGAAAGATAAAGAACATTACAGCATACTAACACATATATATGGAATTTAGAAAGATGGTAATGATAGCCCTATATGTAAAAGAGAAAAAGAGACACAGTTGTACAGAACAGAATTTTGGGCTCTGTGGGAGAAGGCAAGGGTGGGATGTTTCGAGAGAACAGCATTGAAACATGTATATTATCTAGGGTGAAACAGATCACCAGCCCAGGTGGGATGCATGAGACAAGTGCTTGGGCCTGGTGCACTGGGAAGATCCAGAGGGAGCGGGTAGAGAGGGAGGTGGGAGGGGGGACCAGGATGGGGAATACGTGTAAAACCATGGCTGATTCATGTCAATGTATGACAAAACCCACTACAATATTGTAAAGTAATTAGCCTCCAACTAATAAAAATAAATGAAAAAATAAAAATAAAAAGATGAATGTATGCACATTAAATTACATTAAATGCAAAAAAAAAAAAAAAAAAAGACACATGCTCTAGAGAGGAGGAGATAAACATTATGAAGCTTCAGATACCTGCCCCACAAGCCAAATGTTTAGAGGTTCATTGGTTTGAGGCAACCTAAAACATCTCCAAAATAGTTAAGTTATCATGTCCCCACATTTTCTATCACTAGAAGAAACACAACATTTGGTGGCTTTAGGGGACTCAGAGCACTTTTTGGCACACGTGGCAATAATAAATACTCTGCCAACTTTCAGTAGGGCTCAGAGCAATAAATTCTGTGCAATTGACTCTGTGATCTAGAGGCACTTGTGATACGGTAGCTGTGAAGTTAATGACAATAGAGGAATCACAGTTCCAGAACTTGTGCTTTCACAAGTCCACAGATATAAAGGGACTAGACTCCTGGGGTGAACTGAAGAAATTATGCTCAAGGAGACTCATTTACATTTGAACATGATTTAAGTAAGGTGATAGTTGACTCTGATCTGATGATGTAATGGATTGAATTTTATAGGTACCTGGAGGTGGTGAGTATAGTTTCATGTGAGAAGAATGAGAATCACCAGGGGTGGGGGGGAATATGTGCTTATTAAATGGTTCCTGTCACTCCCACCTTCCAGTTCTCTCTCTCCTGTGTAATCCCTTCCACTTGAGTATCATTTCAGTTCAGTCACTCAGTTGTGTCCAACTCTTTGCAACCCCATGGACTGCAGCATGCCAGGCCTGGATGTCCATCACCAACTCCCAGAGCTTATTCAAACTCATGTCCATTGAGTCAGTGATGCCACCCAACCATCTTATACTCTGTCATTCCCTTCTCCTTCTGCCTTCAATCTTTCCCAGAATCAGGGTCTTGTCCAATGAGTCAGCTCTTCACATCAGGCGGCCAAAGTATTGGAGTTCCAGCTTCAGCATCAGTCCTTCCAATGAATATTCAGGACTGATTTCCTTTAGGATTAACTGGTTTGATCTCTTTGCAGTCCAAGGGACTCTCAAGAGTCTTCTCCAACACCACAGTTCAAAAGCATCCACTCTTCAGCACTCAGCTTTCTTTATGGTCCAACTCTCACATCCATATATGACTACTGGAAAAACCATAGCTTTGACTAGACAAACCTTTGTTGGCAAAGTAACGTCTCTGCTTTTTAATATGCTATCTAGGTTGTTCTATACCCCTTGAGTATAGACTGTACCTAATTACAGAACAGGATATTGCAGAAGTCAAGACTTCTCACATCTCAGATTCAGTTATAAAGATCATAACTTCTGGATTGGACTCTTTTCCCCTGGCTCTTACTGCCTACTTGTTTTGACAAAGCAAGTTGCCATATCATGAGATGCCTAATAAAGAAGCCTGTGTGGAAAGGTGCCTACAGCAGCCTTCAATCATGGGCCAGCAAGAACCCAGGCCCATGAAGAATTGAATAGTGAATAGTGCTAATGACCATATGAGTGGGCTTGGAGACAAATCCATGTTGATCCTTGGAATGACTGCAATCCAGATGACACCATAATTGTAGCCTGTGGGAAATCCTGAAGCAGAGGACAGAGATAAGCAGTGCCAAGATTCTTGATTGCATAAGAACTGTGAAATAACATGTCATTTCAAGACACTAAATTTTGGAGTAATTTGTTATAAAAAAAAAAAAAAAACCCAGTTAATATACTAGCATATCATTGTATAGCTTGAGGGTCATCTATTCAAGACCCTCCCTCCTTTTACAGCAGAGGAAAATGAACCCCAGTGTAATTAAACATGCTCTTTTTAACATTTTTTTTAGGGTAAAAAAGTTTTTAATCACATTGAGATGTTTTATTTTTCTTTAAAAATAGCACCAAATCTTTCAAGATGTTTAAATAGATGAATTATTGAATCATGGAATCATAAAGCTGGAAAGGCATTTAGAGTCAACTAGTGGTATCCAGTATTACAAAGGAAGGAAATAAAAATCTACTTTGAAAAATTCCCTTTTGTAATTGCCTTCTAAAGTGGTTTATGAGCTACATGAGAAAACTCGGCTCATTGCTTTAGCTCACCTTATTTTTGAAACCCCAAACAGTATAACTCAGTTTAACTGGCTACTTTATTCACTAGTCCTGACTTTTGGTAAGCTTTAAAAAATCAAATCCTCTGTCAAAGGATGGAGATTTGACACTATTGAGGATAGTCAAAGAAATTAGCTTCAGGCTCTGAAAGCAATTTCAGAAGGCGTTCTAAAACCATTTTAAGCAGTGGCAGTCTCACTGGAATAAATGTATATCCTGTCAGGGCAGCTACTTGCATGAAGGATAGTAATTTGGATATGTAATTTCTGCTTTGCTTCTTGAAGAGTGGAAACATTATATGTCAACTGCACAGAAAACAATAGTCATCCATTCCAGAGCAACTACAACAATGAAAATTTAAATCAAAGGTTTTAAACAGTGCTTCAATCTTTGCTCAACCATTTATACCTATGATCCTGAATATATCCTCTTTGCATTTTGTAGTTATCAGCTATTTGGGTTTACAATACTCTTTCTAGGAGTTCTGTCATTAACTATTGATTTCTGTAACTTTTTCTTTCTATATCATGTCTAATAGAAGGACTAGATTTATAACTACGTGACCCATCACTCAGTCCATATCCTCTCATTTTTCTATATACCTCTTACTTTCTCCATAGTTACACATTTTGACTAATACTTAAAATATAACCATTAATAAGAAGCTCTATACCATCAGCAAAATTAAGACCAAGAGCTGACTGTGGCTCAGGTCATGAACACTTTATTGCCAAATTCAGACTGAAATTGAAGAAAGTGGAGAAAACCACTAGACCATTCAGGTATGACCTAAATCAAATCCCTTATGACTATACAGTGGAAGTGAGAAATAGACTTAAGGGACTAGATTTGATAGACAGAGTGCCTGATGAACTATGGATGGAGGTTTGTGACATTGTACAGGAGACAGGAATCAAGACCATCCCCAAGAAAAAGAAATGCAAAAAAGCAAAATGGCTGCCTGAGGAGGCCTTACAAATAGCTGTGAAAAGATGGGAAGCCAAAAGCAAAGGAGAAAAGGAAAGATGTACCCATTTGAATGCAGAGTTCCAAAGAATAGCAAGGAGAGATAAGAAAGCCTTCCTCAGCGATCAATGCAAAGAAAAAGAGGAAAACAATAGAATGGGAAAGACAACAGGTCTCTTCAAGAAAATTAGAGATACTAAGGGAACATTTCATGCAAAGATGGGCTCGATAAAGGACAGAAATGGTAGGGACCTAACAGAAGCAGAAGACATTAAGAAGAGGTGGCAAGAATACACAGAAGAACTGTACAAAAAAGATCATCACGACCCAGATAATCATGATGGTGTGATCACTCACCTAGAGCCAGACATCCTGGTATGTGAAGTCAAGTGGGCCTTAGGAAGCATTATGATGAATAAAGCTAGTGGAGGTGATGGAATTCCAGTTGAGCTATTACAAATCCTAAAAGGTGATGCTGTGAAAGTGCTGCACTCAATATGCCAGCAAATATGGAAAACTCAGCAGTGGCCACAGGACTGGAAAAGGTCAGTTTTCATTCCAATCCCAAAGAAAGGCAATGTCAAAGAATGCTCAAACTACTGCACAATTGCACTCATCTCACATGCTAGTAAACTAATGCTCAAAATTCTCCAAGCCAGGCTTCAGAAATACATGAACCGTGAACTTCCAGATGTTCAAGCTGGTTTTAGAAAAGACAGAGGAACCAGAGATCAAATTGCCAACATCTGATGGATCACTGAAAAAACAAGAGAGTTCCAGAAAAACATTGATTTCTGCTTTATTGACTATGCCAAAGCCTTTGACTGTGTGGATCACAATAAATTGTGGAAAATTCTTCGAGAGATGGGAATACCAGACCACCTGACCTGCCTCTTGAGAAACCTGTATGCAGGTCAGGAAGCAACAGTTAGAACTGGACATGGAACAACAGACTGGTTCCAAATAGGAAAAGGAGTATGTCAAGGCTGTGTATTGTCACCCTGCTTATTTAACTTATATGCAGAGTACATCATGAGAAACGCTGGGCTGGAGGAAGCACAAGCTGCAATCAAGATTGCCAGGAGAAACATCAATAACCTCAGATATGCAGATGATACCACCCTTATGGCAGAAAGTGAAGAGGAACTAAAGAGCCTCTTGATGAAAGTGAAAGAGGAGAGTGAAAAAGTTGGCTTAAAGCTCAACATTCAGAAAACTAAGATCATGGCATCTGGTCCCATCACTTCATGGCAAATAGATGGGGAAACAGTGTCAGACATTATTTTTGGGGGCTCCAAAATCACTGCAGATGGTGATTGCAGCCATGAAATTCAAAGATGCTTACTCCTTGGAAGGAAAGTTATGACCAACCTAGACAGCATATTGAAAAACAGAGACACTACTTTACCAACAAAGGTCCATCTGCTCAAGGCTATGGTTTTTCCAGTGGTCATGTATGGATGTGAGAGTTGGACTATAAAGAAAGCTGAGCCCTGAACAATTGATGCTTTTGAACTGTGGTGTTGGAGAAGACTCTTGAGAGTCCCTTTAATGGCAAGGACATCCAACCAGTCCATCCTAAAGGAGATCAGTCCTGGGTATTCATTGGAAGGACTGATGTTGAAGCTGAAACTCCAATACTTTGGCCACCTGATGTCAAGAGCTGACTCATTTGAAAAGACCCTGATGCTGGGAAAGATTGAGGGCAGGAGGAGAAGGGGACGACAGAGGATGAGCTGGTTGGATGGCATCACCGACTCAATGGTCATGGGTTTGGGTGGACTCCGGGAGTTGGTGATGGACAGGAAGGCCTGGCGTGCTGCGTTTCATGGGGTCGGAAAGAGTCGGACACTACTGAGAGACTCTACTGAACTGAACTGAACTAACTATTACAGTTTCATCACATAGATACTGAATTATAGATAGATTTTTATGTTGCTTGTTCACTTTGTTGAGCTGCTTGTAGCTACTGGAACAGCAATATTGAGAAATTTCCTGTCCTTCTTCTATTCTCAGTGGACAAGAGTTTTTTGTTTCCTTAAGTTTGCCTGCTGTGTGCTAAGTCACTTCAGTCAGATCCAACTCTTTGCAACCCTGTGGGCTATTGCCCACATGGCTCCTCTGTCCATGGGATTTTCCAGACGAGAATACTGTGGTGGATTGCCATATCCTCCTTCAGGCGATCTTCCCAACCCAGAGATCAAACCTGCATCTCTTATGTCTCCTGCATTGGAAGGCGAGTTCTTTATCACTGGCACCACCTGCAAAGCCCCATGATCAAAGAGGTCTGCCGTGATTAAAGAGGAAAAGTAGTCACATGTATATTGATGGTGTTCTTCAGATTACTGCTTTGATTCTTATTGCAATGAAGGCATCTCTAGCGTGGGTAATGCTCTAAAAGATTGTCAGCCAATTGTACCTTGAAAGGAATAAAAAGTTTGCATTGTGTGGAAGTAGGGAGCACATACTCTCAGTATGTATTAGGATACAGGATGTCTCCACAAGGGAAAATGAAACAGAATTGTTACAAAGATGATGAGACCTCCATTCTACACAGTGTTATCCTGGTGTAGGTCAAATTGCTTTCAGGTGTATCTTCAATTTGGTATAGTTGCCTCTTTTTACCATTCAGGAATATTCAGAAAAATGCGTACTTTCAGTTAGGTTTTCAGGGCATTGATTTAATCTCAGCTCAGTTGTGCTAAGACGGGTTGGTTTCCTAAGCTACTAGTTAACCGGAGAGAGGGCAGAACTGATCATAGTCATAGCTGGAAGCACCCTTGGTGGCAGTATTTTGTGATATTCTTGGCTATTGAATCAGGAAGCAATGGTTGATCCCAGTCACATTTGTGGTCAATGCTCAGTGTTTGAATGTGACTATAGTTTCCCCTGTGCCTGGGGTTCAGAGATTGTGAATCTGAGAAGTCAAAACTCCTTTTCCTGCCTGCATTGACAGCAAGACACAAGAAGACAAGCAATCAGGAAAGCTTGAGAACTCACACAGGCACACTTTGACCCTAAAAATCTGACAGTTCATGACACTCTAGTTTTACCTGCCGTTACTCTTATAGCTCTTTTCCTATGTTCCTCGTTCCTTTCTCCTCTTAGTGGTCTGTATCTCTCTCCAAATCTCCTATTGATGTTCTTTCTTTTTCTTAGTTTTCTAGCTTGCTTTGCTGTAGTCATTCAGAACTAAATAGAGTGCCAACCTCTGAACCAATCCATAGTATATTACTGTGACTTGAATCCCATCGTCTCAGTTACCAATAAATTGCAATTCATTTCTCACAGCTTCCTGGCATAACTTCTGACTGGTTCACACTAAATCTTCACTGTATCCCAGAAATCTAACCTGGCCTAGACTCTGGTTCACTGTTAGGGTTACTCCATGTCTTTCTAGGAGAATTATCCCAGTTATTAGAGTATTATTGAATTTCTTCTTAAAGTTTGAGACAATATTTAAAAATTAGAGAGAAACTATATTAATTATGGACAAATTCTTTAAAAAATTCAAAAATTTCTAATGTCATTTCAACTTGAAGAAACATGATACTTTGTTACAGAATGGCTGGTATTTACTTTTTCTTTTCCTTTATTAAGAAAAAAGTTGAAAAACACTAAAGTATTCATCTTTTTCTCAAGTCAAGGCTTTGCTCTAGTGGGTTGGGAACTTTTCTGAACCCTTTCTATAAGAAGTAATTGGATGTGTGCATAAGATGAATTACAATTCAAACCAGTCACTGCAAGCATACAAATTGGCTCCCCTGAAAATATAGCAAATTCATTTCTGGTGAATTTTCAAAAGTCAGTTTCGCAAAGTGAGGTAGAAAAAAATAATTACAACTTCTCATAGCACTGATTATTTAATATGTAAGTTAGTTTGTATAATTTGTGTTGTTATCAGTGACACAACTCAATTATGCTTTCCTTAATGGATTACAGATCTCATATGACCAAATGCTACTCCTCTGCACCTTAACCACTGCCTTGACACTGCCAGTGAGAAACAGAACAGACCACCACCACATCCTTTAGAAATCCTTTCCAAACAGAGAGCCTACTCTTTATTTTATATAACAATCTTATCTCCAGTGTTGTATGGATCTCGACAGAAGATACACTATGGATTATCTGGGTGGAGAATGGAAAAGAAAAATATTTTGTGAACAGTTTATTCCTATGACATTGAAAGAGAATGTCATAGGAATAAATATTCTATGCTTATTCCCCTTATTAGAAGGGATGATGCTGGGTACAGAGAAGAGAATTTCTGCTCATACATATCTGCACTCCTTGCAGTGGAGTCTTAGCAAATTTACCTGAGGGCTACGTAGCACCACTGGAAATTTCCTTTTTAGTCAGCTATTTGTTTCTGGTTATTCTCAATTAATGTGCATTTAAAAATAATTGCATAGTCAGAAAAAGCTTTTCAAAGCCTCCAAAATGGCATTTCTGTCTCTCAAAATAGAACATCATTGACCAAAATGATGCTTTAGAGTGAATGACAAATAATATCCTAAAAGGGTAGGCAGAGTAAGTGGAGAGAAAGTAGGATCAGTCTTTTAACAGCCTAAGTGATCACAATTCCTAAAGGGCCTTTTTGGAGAAGGTCATCAAAAGGTCATGACTATCAGTTGATCCAAGAACTGGGCCTGAACAATAAGAGGCACCACCCGCCTTCCCTGGGGCTTCCCTGGGGGCTCAGGTGGTAAAGAATCTGCCTGCAACACAGGAGACCTGCGTTCAGTCCCTGGGTCCAGAAGATCCCCTGGAGAAGGGAATTGGTATACCCACTCCCGCATCCTTGCCTGGAGAATCCCATGGACAGAGGAGCCTGGCAGGCTACAGTCCACGGGGTGGCAAAGAGTCAGACACAACTGAGCAACTAACACGTTCACTTTCCCCCACCTTCCCGGTGCCTAAAATGCACTGTCTCTCCATTTTCCCACAATGGGAGTGGCTTTCAAGGACTCAACGTTGAGAGAGCAGTGTGATGTTGAGACCATCGAGATGGTACATGCAACAGAACCCAGTTAACGCCTCTCTATAAAAATTTTAAGATCTGGTGGGAGGATCTGGAAATCTACTCATCTTGCAGCCACCCAAGACAAGCCTGGTAGGCAAGTTCCCTTGCTTATCAATCCTGCCACCACCAACCTGGAGGGGTCTGCCTCTTTCTTCAGTCTCTCCCTGCCCTCCAAGTATGGGGGTGATTTTAGATTATACCCAGGAAGATCCTGAGGAAGTCTGTGAACCAACAAGCATATAAATATCTCTTTTCATTGTGTCAACCAAAGGAGAAAACATAAAAGGCATAGCCTGAGGGCAAATGTTAGGAACAAGAGGGAAATCCTGCAGAGAGAATCAGAAACAGCATGGAGGGTACAGATTACAGGAAATAATTCAATAAAAACAACCTTGAGTCAGAAAAGTCAAAGCATTGAGGCAATTAGTCCCATAAACATGTTTTAAAAAGGAAGAAAAAGAGAAAAGTAAAGCAAACTTTAAGGTTTTACACTAAAGGTAACAGGAGTTTAGTAAAAATGGTTATATCTAGACACTGAGCTCATTGCAGAGGCGTATGTCTATCTTACACACAAGAGGAATACAAATATAGGGAGATGGTCTCCTGGAGATAAGGGATAGTTCAAGTGGTAGAATGAGTTAGGACATTGTGAGAGAAGTAAGGAGAGAAGTTGATTTAGAAGACAGAAGAAGGGACTTCCCAGGTGGTCCAGTGGGTAAGACTCTAGCTTCCCAATGCAGGGAGTTCAGGTTCAATCCCTGGTGGGGGATCTAAGATCCCACATACTGCAACTAAGCCCACACGCCACAGTGTACTGAGCCTGTACACTCTAGACCCCGTATAACACAACAAAGGCCCAGCACAGCCAAAATAAATAATAATAAAAAATACAGAAGAAAAAGACTTAACCGAGACCCTTGTGAAAATCTGTGACTGAAGTCTGAAAATGTTGTCACTAACAGATGGGAAGATTTTTCCTTTTTAAGAAAGCCGGCGAAACTATGGATATTCAACTGTTCTCACACAAGTCATCTCCTTTCTGAAATATGTGCTGAATATTTGTCCCCAAGGGAGCCTGAGAAACATCTACGACTTTCATTTTAAAGGGCCTTTGTTAGAAACTCTTTTTTTAATCTTTATGTGCATGCCTCACAGATGAGGAGAAATGTGTACCTTTCCATTCCCAAATAAGACAAAAGAAAATTGTCATTGGATTTTATGAAACCTATATATTCCACATGAAAGAGAGTATAAAAAAAGGTAGATTTACTGTGAGGTCCATGATGATCAAGTTTTAGGGCACCTCACTTGTATGGGCCTCAAACAGAAGTTAATGCTTTGGATATGATCTGATTTATTTATTTATTTTTTTTTTTTGCTGTTGCTTTAATTTTCTTTTTGATGTCAAGATAAATCCTATTGATTTCACTATTTTTCATTCTTCTTTTTTCATACTTTATTATTTACTACCTGAATTTCCTCAGGTCTTTAACACATAAATTTATGTATGGCAAAGATGCTATCATTTATATAGTCCACTTTAGTGTTGATAATGTCTTTGTTTCATTGAAACATCTTTAAACTGGGCCTCTGAACTAGCACAACTAGGCCGTTTCTTGCTGTCTCTCACAACTCTTTCTAAGTGTGGATTTTATTAAGTCCTAATGCCACCAGTCAGGCTTCCCTGGTAGCTCAGCTGATAAAGAATCCGCCTCCAATGCAGGAGACTCCGGTTCAATTGCTGGGTGAGGAAGATCTACTGGAGAAGGGATAGGCTACCCACTCCAGTAGTCCATGGGGTTGCAAAGAGTTGGACACGACTGAGCGACTTCACTTTTCTTTTTCACCCACTCCAGTATGCTTGGGCTTTGCTGGTGGCTCAGCTGGTAAAGAATCCACCTGCAAAGTGGGAGACCCGGGTTCAAACCCTGGATTGGGAAGATCCTCTGGAGAAGGGAACGGTTACCCCCTCCAATATTCTAGCCTGGAGTGGGTAGAATTAAGAGGCTTAACTGAGTATTGAATATAGCAGAAATACCTAGTATAGGGACCAGTGACTACCTAGTTAATACAATGTGTGTTAGTTGCTCAGTCGTGCCCAACTCTTTGTGACCCCATGGACTGCAGCCCACCAGGCTCCTCTGTCCATGAGATTTTCCAGGCAAGGATACTGGAGTGGGTTGCCATTTCCTTCTCCAAGGGATCTTCCCAACCCAGGGATCGAACCCAGGTCTCCTGCACTGCAGGCAGATTCTTTACCGACTGAGCTAGTGCTTAACAAAGAATGAAAGGAGGCAGAGTTTCAGAATTAACATACACTAGTGAAGGAAGATACCCTGGAGAAGGAAATGGCAACCCACTCCAGTAGTCTTGCCTGGAAAATCCCATGGACTGAGGTTTCTGGTAGGCTACAGTCCATGGGGTCGCAAAGAGTTGGACACGACTGAGCGACTTCACTTCACTTCAGTGAAGGTCTCATCTCTAAATCATTAACATTTTTGTAGTGAAAAAAATTGGTAAACACTCCACTCTCCACACTAGAAGGAGATAGCTAAAGTTTAGGATTTAATCATTATCTCAGAGTTTCTCTTCAAGACGAGTCAGTATTAAAGACTAATGGAATTAACTATTCCATCAGGTAGGCCCTCCCTCCTCTTCAGGCACAGTAATGCTCTAAATGCTAATCAGTACAGTTATACAGTCCAGGAAAATGTAAAGGGAGTCATGTCTTGATAATTAAGGAAATATTCTCATCTGGTATGTGACTTAGTAGGTAAAGCTCCTGCAATGCAGGAGATGAGACGCAGGAGACGTGGGTTCAACCCCAGGGTTGGGAAGATCCTCTAGAGTAGGGCATGGATAGCAACCTGCCCCAGTAGTCTTGCCTAGAGAATCCCCATGGACAGAGGAGCATGGTGGGCTACAGTCCATAGGGTCAAGTAGAGTCGGACACGACTGAGTGACTGAGAATGCACACGTCCCAAATTCAGTGGATAGACATGTGCTTTGTTTGACCTCCTCAGTGTTTAAAAATTGAACATTTCACATGTAAATCCAGATCTCAGAATGGACAGGAGATGGACAGGAGAGAATGGACAGGAGATGGACAGGAGAGAATGGACAGGAGAGAGAGGTGACAGCTCTCTCTATATCCCTGCAAAACAGCCATTTTTAGGAAGCGCATCATAGGTGTGCCCTTTACAAAGGCATGCAAACTCATTCCACTTTGCCATAATTCCCATCTGTGCCCGTTAATAGCACCAAGTCCATTTCACTAATTTATATTATCTGCTTAAGGTCCAAATGCTTCAATTCATGATTCTTGGATTAGAATGCCCTATTTCCCCCCAATTAATGACTTTCCTTGGATTTGTGTTTTACTTAAATGTTCTTTAACTATGGAGATCTGTTCAATTACAGCATATACTGGTACAGTATCAAATTTAATCCAACAAAGAGGCTCCTGCGTTACCATTGCTAATGGCTCAGAACAATTTTTCCCTTATCTGTCTTGTGAGGCTGGGTTATCCACCTGCTTCACTGGCCATCATGCTAAACCCTAGGACTGCTACCCCATTTCAAGCATCAGATGTGAGGTATTTGTTTTAGGAGAGGGAAGGTGATACCAAGCAGGACTCCATGAGGTCCTCCTAGGTACAAAGCCCCTCTGTGTCCCCCATCTCTTGTTTGTAGAAAAAGGCTTTAGTCTCCTAGAACCTTCCCTGAGTTCCAAAGCACAGACTCAAGCAGTTGCTAATGCAGGAGTTGAAGAAATACAGAAATGAAAGAAAAGCAGTCAACCAAGAAAAGTAATGATAGCGTAAAACAGAGTCCTAGTTCCTCCTCAAGGGATATACATAACAAGCGATGCATATCGTTGAGTTGTTCTGCAGAACTAAGACCCAACCCCCATCCCCACCCAGGTGGAGGATGATGACTTCATGCTGAGAACAAAGACCCCAAACTGGTTGGAATCAGAAGGTTGATGATCAAGATTCCTGAAACATCACCCCCAAATGTTGCCTTTAAAAACTGTTCCCTGAAGTCCCTCAGGGAGTTTGGTCTTTTGAGCATGAGCTGCCTGTTCTCCTTGCTAGGTGCCTTGAAATAGACCCTACACTTTCCTCAATGATAACCTGGTGTCAGTGGAGTAGCTTTGCTGCATGGCAGGTGAGGACAAGTTTGGTTCAGTAACAAGGTGATGGATTCAGGAAGAGGTTGAGCGTTCTGTGAGGTAAGTAGAAATTCAGGCAGATGACTAGCAGATAAAGATGTTTGAAGGCAAGGATGTTACCTGAGGACATGGGAGCTAAAAGAGTTGTGGAGAAACCCAGGAGGGGAACTCCTTTGTAGGATCCAGTTCTTAGGTGTCTTCACTTTCAGTTCTCAAGTATAACCCTTGATGTATATACCTCTCTTCTGAAATTTCTCTAATTTTAGTAAAGAAATATACATTTGGCTAAATAGCTGATGTAGTAGTCTTTGAGAGACTGAAGTGATGGGTTAATCACAGGGAAGGAGGCTTTCTTATTCCAGGAATTTCTGGCACCCCAGAAGAGTGGCAGTTCTGGTTACCTATCGCTAAATAACAAGCACATTTAAAATGTGACCCACAAAGCAGCAAACATATTATTATGCTCACACATCTGAGCAATGGGCAGGTCCTCACGTGGCTGAGGGCTGGAGCAGCCCCCATGTATGTCCTTCTCTTTATGCAGTCTCAGGGCCCCTCCACAGAGTCTTTTCATGTAGTTTCTGCATCAAGATGACCTAAAGAGATCAGGGTTTCTACATTCCAGCTGGGAACTTCAAGGGTGAGTGCAACACTTCCAACATTCTCACCTTAGAGATTTTAAAATGTCACTTCTGCAACATCCCATTGCTCAAATCAGCCTCTAAGACCAGCAAGGATTTAAGAGGGGAGGAATTAGACTATACCTCTCAATGGGAGAAGCAGCGAAGAATTTGTGGATATATTTAATCTACCACTGTGGCCTTAGAAGCTTCCTGGGTACAGTGTGACACAGATTTCAGGTAGTCATTAACATTACAGAAGGGAAACTCCACAGTCGGGCTGGGTATTGAGGGGCATGATCCATAACACTACAGGAAAACTCTGCAGGGAACCCTCTCAGCCAAGACAGCAAAATCAAACCTTTGGATTGCTCCTAAAAAAGGCAAGAATGCTGACACTGGGGAATGGAGGGAGGCTTAATCATTTCTGTGAGCTTGTTGAATAGAAAGCAGTGAATCAGTTGTAATAATGCTAACATCTCACTTATCTTGATGACACTTAACTGGTTATCTCAAACACAGGATATAACACTGAAGAAAATTGAAAAGGTTTCATAGCAGGCAAAATAGTAGTAGAATGTCTAGATGTTAATGTGTACTTATTTAATTGTAAGAGGGCCATTCCAGGCTTGACTCTCAAGAGAGAGCTCATTCTCTCTTACTTTACATGCAATTAGCATAAATACAGCTTGTGCTATTTTAGCTGATAATAAATTTTAAGTGTCTTGGTTGATTGGTGGGAACAGGGATGTGAAATGCTGCAGGAGTAAGTTCAGTGACAGCAATAAGGAAAAACTCAGATTTTAAGCCTAAATAGCTTCCAGGCCCTAGTATCTTCCTCACCTTTCACATGCTCTATTCTTTGCCACAGAAAACCCTGGAGCCAACTGCACAGGCTCATCTTCATTCCCAGTTCCCAAGGTCAACAAATTTAAACATTGGTAAAACCTTTTTCTGAGGCTCAGCATTGAGTTATTTTTGGTGTGGATCTGACCCTTAAGTTTTGCCTCTGTTGTAATAACTGAGTCTCTCAATTCTAATTCTTCTAACTGGGCTTCAGTCTAGGTCCTTGTCTTCAGGGTGTTACGTTGATCCCTGATGTCAAAATCTCTTCTGGGTTGGGGTTCTGCCCTCTTGAGGGGTCCCACAGCCCAGGAATCCCTGTTTAGTTAGCAGGGCTGTTTTACCCTGTGAAAGATATTTCCAAAGCCAATTCCTATCAGCTGAGCTGCTAAGTGTCTCTAATCCAAGACCCCAAAGTCAAATTTTCCTTAAGTTATCATGTCCTGATTTTTCACCGACAGACTCTTCCTGCTGACTGCTCAGGTCACAGCTGAAGAATTGAGGGGGTGACCAATTCTGACCCCGTGTTTGCCACTCTGGCTGATCCTCCATTGTCTGCACTTCGCACTGTCTGATCGGACTTATCTCCCCTAGCGGGAGGTCCCGTGCTTTCCACCCTGCCTTCCCCACCATGCTCTACAAGGTTGGCGAATAATCATTCCCTATTTAAAACTGGATTATAGTTGCTTTATAATGTTGTGTTACTTTCTGCTGTACAATGAAGTGAATCAGCTAAATGTCTACTATATCCCCTCCCTCTTGGACCTCCCCCCCACCTCTATCCCACATCCCACCCCTCTAGGTCATTACAGAGCACCCAACTGAGCTTCCTGTACTTTATAACAGGTTCCCACCAACCATCTATTTTACACATAGTAGTGTATTTATATATATGCTTTTGAACTGTGGTGTTGGAGAAGACTCTTGAGAGTCCCTTGGCCTGCAAGGAGATCAAACCAGTCCATCCTAGAGGAGATCAGTCCTGGGTGTTCATTGGAAGGACTGATGCTGAAGCTGAAACTCCAATACTTTGGTCACCTCATGCAAAGAGTTGACTCATTGGAAAAGACCTTGATGCTGGGAGGGATTGGGGGCAGGAGGAGAAGGGGACAACAGAGGATGAGATGGTTGGATGGCATCACCGACTTGATGGACATGGGTTTGGGTGGACTCTGGGAATTAGTGATGGACAGAGAGGCCTGGTGTGCTGCGATTCATGGGGTCGCAAAGAGTTGGACACGATTGAGCAACTGAACTGACTAAGTATATTTATGTCTATCCTAATCTTCCAATTTGTCCCACACTTCCCTTCCCCACTGGCGTCCACATGTCCATTCTCTACATCTGCATCTCTATTCTTGCCCTGGAAATTTTTCATCTTAACTACTTTTCTAGATTCTACATATATATGTTAATATATGATGCTTGTTTTTCTTTTTCTGACTTAATTCACTCTGTATGACAGACTCTTGATGCCCTCACCATCCCCAATTTAAAGAAGCAGGAAGAAAACAAATATCTATAAAACAAATACAAAAGCAAAAGAAAGAGTGTGGGATTATTTTATGAACAAATAAATACCCCAAGAATCATGAGAACAGTATTAGGCACTTTCTATGCACCAGGCACTCTTCTAAGCCCTTCATAAATTTCAACTCATTTCATTCTCACAAAAACTTGATACGGTAGTACTAAAGCACTAGTTGTAAGTAACTAGTCCAGGTTACATGGTTAAGTAAGGGGGAGGGGGGATAAGTTTCAAACGCAATGTTTCCCCAGAATCATCACTTTTACTCATTTTTCTAAGTCCTCAAAAGATGTCAGTGTGTCCTAGTCTAGTATGATAACCCAAGTCCAGAATGATGGTTGCGAGTCTTCAAAAATATAAGTTCAATGCTAGAGGGTAAAATTGTATAAGATAACTTCAAATAAGTATCTAAAAATTGATTAAAAACTGATGGGACTTCAAAGGGGCAGCATCTGTCATCTGGAAAATGAACTCATGAGTTGTTACTATCTTATGACCATTCACTTTTTCCATCAGTTCTATTTATCCTGACATACCACATCATTAATTGAGACCTGAATCTTTACAGGGAATAGGTAACACACTAGTATATTTCTGGAGTTACACCAGAAACATTTGTATTTGTGGGGTAACAAATTTTGATGCTACATAATTTTTGGATTATGCAGCTCTTTTCAGACCTAAGGTCAACAATAATTAAAAGTAGTACATTAGAATCACATGTAAAACATGTAAAAGACAATATGCCTCAAACTGAAAATAATTGGTCATTCTCCCCCCAACTTCCATATCATATTTGTAGAACTTAGACAATAGTTATTAATTTCCTCCTTTTAACAGTTCGGCCAAGTGACTAAAAAGAATGATGTTCCTTACATTGTATTTCTTAAAAAATGGACTCCAATTACCTCACAATTCAGGCATAGTTTGTTACAGGTCATGATTTAATTGCATCAGTTTAGAGTTTCTTGCCAAATTATCTTGTTAGCATCCACAGCCTTTGGGAGACTGAAAGTCTAACTAAATAAACTATGCCATCATAAATCTTTTCTCAAGAAGGACAGATGGAGTTATTAAAAACACATAAAAATAACAAAGAAACCATCCAGGACGTTAAATATTCCTTCTTAAGAAGTGTCCAACATTGGCAATGGTTAAAAGGGAAATCATCACCTACAAATTTCAGCAAGCCTTCTTAACAAATATTTGGGCTTAACCTCAGAATGATTAAATCAGAAACTCAGGAAGTAGGCCTTGGGTACTGGTGTACTTAAAATTTCCTCAGTTAATTCTAACATACAGCAAACTTAAGAATACTGATCCAAGCCAGGGGTTAGCGAACTGTGCTTATTGGCCCAGCCACTTTGTAAATAAAGTTTTACTGGAACCACAGCAACACCCATTCATACCCATATTGTCTACAATTGTTTTGGGGCTGCAGGGGCAGAGCTGAGCAGTTGAGATGGAGAATCTAAAGGCCCAAAACATTTACTATGTGACTCTTTAAGGAAGAAGTTTGCCAATCCCTGCTATATGCTGATGTAACATCACTGTTTTTGAGTGGTGTTACTTAAATGTGCTAAATTTGCTCAAAAGAAGAGAAGGTAAGGTTTAGAAGTACAGTATGTCTCTTCCCCCCTTAATTATCCTTCCAGAAAGTTACATACCATTTTCACTTATATCCTACTGGTTAAAACTTAGCCACATGGAACTGCGTAGAAGCAAGAGGGGCTGGGAAATGTAGTCCTTATTATGATGGTCTTGCTCAGCTAAAATTCAAATGTTCTATTTCTATAAGGGAAAAGAGGAATACAGATATTGGATGCCTGAAAGAAATCTTTATATCAGTCTGTTTTCATATTTAAATATTATACTCAAGATACCTAAGATCATGGCATCCAGTCCCATCACTTTATGGCAAATAGATGGGGAAACAATGGCAACAGTGACAGACTATTTTTTGGGGGGGCTCCAAAATCACTGCAATATGGTGACTGCAGCCATGAAACTAAAAGACACTTGCTCCATGGAAGAAAAGGTACGACCAACCTAGACAGCATATTAAAAAAGAAGAGACATTACTTCACCGACAAAGGTCCATCTAGTCAAAGCTATGGTTTTTCCAGTAGTCATGTATGGATGTGAGAGATGAACTATAAAGAAAGCTGAGTGCCGAAAAATTGATGCTTTTGAACTGTGGTGTTGGAGAAGACTCTTGAGAGTCCCTCGGCCTGCAAGGAGATCCAACCAGTCCATCCTAAAGGAAATCAGTCCTGAATATTCATTGGAAGGACTGATGCTGAAGCTGAAACTCCAATACTTTGGCCACCTGATGTGAAGAACCAACTCATTGGAAAAGACCCCGATGCTGGGAAAGATTGAGGTGGGAGGAGAAGGGGACGACAGAGGATGAGATGGTCGGATGGCGTCACCGACGTGATGGACCTAAGTTTGAGTAGGCTCCGGGAGTTGGTGATGGACAGAGAGGCCTGCCGTGGTGCAGTCCAAGGGGTTGCAAAGAGACTATACGACTGAGCAAGTGAACTGAACTGAAACAGAACAGAAAAAAATACTCTTTGGATCAGAAATCAACCAAGGACAGATAAGAATGCCATTATCTCTTATGTTAAAACATCTGAAACTTTAGCTTTTGCATATGATATGCTCACTGACTTAGTTTACAATGGAAAACAGAAAATAATTTCCATTTAGAAATCTCTCTATAATCATAAGTTTAGTGCTTGACTTAGATATCCAAAACTAACAGAACAGAGTCACCTAAACATTTGCTGTCATATCTGATGGCTGGGGTGAATCAATAATTTACATGCCAGAGGGACAGTTAAGAGTGAAAGAGGTGCTATTAATAGATGTACTTGGACAACTGGTAGAATCTGGAAAATTGAGACAATAGTCACTTTAATTTTGATCTACAATTTGAGTGAGCATTTTTAAATTTAGGATAAAGAGAAATAAAATAAAAAAAATCTCAGCATGTATTCTGATTTAATGATGACAAATCATTGAGCCAGATGGATATCATCACTTTAGGGAAGAGTAGGGCTCAGTGGTAAAGAATCTACCTGCCAATATAGGAGGCGCTGGAGACACGGGTGTGATCCCTAGGTCAGGAGGATCCCCTGGAGGAGGAAATGGCAGCCCACTCCAGTGTTCTTGCCTGGATAAGCCCATGGACTGAGGAGCCTAGGAGGCTACAGTCCATAGGATTGAAGAGTTGGACATGACTGAACATGCATGCACATACATGTTGTAAATAAAATGCTGCCATTTTAAATCAGAGATTACATTTTATTATTTTAAATTGTGGTAAATCTTTGGTGGTGGTGTTTTAGTTGTTGTGTCCAACTCTTGCGACCCCATGGACTGTATAGCC
Source organism: Cervus canadensis (assembly GCF_019320065.1). NCBI lineage: Eukaryota > Metazoa > Chordata > Mammalia > Artiodactyla > Cervidae > Cervus > Cervus canadensis. The sequence continues at coordinate 31,619,006 of NC_057409.1, read as the reverse complement.
CACCAGACTCCTCTGTCCATGGGATTCTCCAGGCAAGAACACTAAAAATTGTCGGGCCAAACATACACTAGACAGTGCACAGGTGACAAAAACTTGAGAAATACTAACTAAAATAAGTAATTTTGAGAGCAAACAGACTTTAAATCACAATATGGGACATGAAACAAAAGGCATGAGGACAAGTCTTAGCAATTCTAACTTCTAATATCTTAAAATCCACAACCTCTATCAATCCTTTCACTCCATCTCTACTGCCATTATTCTAATTGGGTTCCTTGTCTCCATGCATTTGTCCCCCAAATCCATGTACCACCCTGTTCCCAGGGCAAGTCTCTAATGCACAAACATGGTCTTGTCGACTTCCTTTTAAAATCTTTCCATGATTCCTCAAGCTCCTCATTGCCCTTCAGGGTCAAGTCCAGACAGGACTACATAATTTGTAAGACCCATTACAGAATGAAAATGTAGAGTTCCCTAGTTAAAAAAGCAGGGAAAATAATGCCATTAAAGGTAATGGAATATAAATATTTTCCTTATTCTGCGCTGTGTCTTTCAACTTGTCACAATGTTTTTATTTACTATGTAAAGTGTGTTAGTTGCTCAGTAGTGTCCGACTCTTTGCGACGCTATGGACTGTAACCTACCAGGTTCCTCTGTCCATGGAATTCTCCAGGCAAGAATACTGGAGTGGATTGCCATTCCCTTCTCCAGGGTATCTTCCTGACCCAGGGGTGTCTTTCTAAATAAAGATAATTTAAAAGCTTAAGTTACTAGAACAAATTTTACTGCTCATGTTTATATAGCACACTGCCAGTTTTAAACATAAAAATAAGTGTCTAACTCAAATGTGGAGCCACCAAAACGACACAATTTCTATTTTATAGCTTGTACATGCACAAGTAGAAATTCTGCACAAAACCAATTTAACTGTTTGTATTTTGCTTCTTAACTCCTTTACGTTCTCACCTTCAGTCTTGGCAAAACCTTCCTCTAAGCTGCCTTATCAGATCCACCTCATAGCACTTGTTACACAAGGCTCTGAATGTCGATATGGTTCATTCTTCCTTGCAACTGAACTGGGAGGCCTATGAAGTCAAAAGAAGACTTTGTTCATCTTTGTTTCTTTAGCGTTGGGCAAAGAGTAGATATTTATCCTGTTTATTATTTGAATGTATAAATGACAATAAATTAATGAATGACAGACCCCATTTCTCAGTTTCCAATTCCCAGATTCCACAGATGGAGGTGTCAGTTATGTTTTTCAAAGATTCCCAAGGATAGATACTCATAGGTATTTTCTATAATCACATTTCTAATACTTTGCCAACTTGATCGCTTTCTCTTACTGTCAAGTATTTTTTACGTTTGCTCACCACTTTTTCATGCACTTGTTTTGCCTGTGGTGCAGGGCAAAGATCCAGACAGACTAGGGTCAAGCCTAGTTCCAAGTCACTTTTCTAGAATATTCAGGTGAGTTACTTATTTTTGCATTATCTACCTTCCTCCAAGACTTACTGCAAGAATTATGTCCGAGTGTGAAGCTGGAGGGGCTTCCTTGGTGATTCAGACAGTAAAGATTCTGCCTAGAAAGCAGGGGACCTGTAGAAGGAAATGGCAACCCACTCCAGTGTTCTTGTCTGAGAAATCTTGTGGTCAGAGGAGCCTGATGGGCTACATCCATAGGGTTGCAAAGAGCTGGACACGACTGAGGGACTAACACACTCTATGAACATGGGCAGAGGAGTCTGGCAAGCTGCAGTTGAGTATGCATACATGCTCAGTCCTGTCTGACTCTTGGCCACCCCAAGACTGTAGTAGTCCACCAGGCTACTCTGTCCTTGGGATTTCCCAGGCAAGAATACTGGAGTAGGTTGCCATTTCCTTCTTCAGGTGCTTTTCCTGACCCAGCGATTGAATCCTTGTCTCTTATATCTCCTGCATTGGCAGGTAGATTCTTTACCACTTGCAGCATCTGGGAAGCCCATAGTCCATATGGTCACAAAGAGTCAGACATGACTTGGCAACTAAACAACAACGACAATGAACACATGATAACTTGTCACGAGTAGACTTTTAAGATATGTTATTCTGCTCCATTCTCCTTCCCAGCCATTTAAATGCAAGTGTCTTCAACTTTTGAAAGATTCACTTTACACCATTTCGATTTTACCAAAGACCTACATTTTCGCCAGTGAAAAGAAATTCCAAGAGGATTTTCACTTTATGAAAAAAGGCAAAAAGTGAAAATAGCGTTCACTGTTTCAGAGGCAGCTCACATCCTGAGCAATGAGAGAGGCACCACCAAGCTCCTTCTCCAGGCACTAAACTCAGCATTTCAGCATCAAACTGCCAGAACTATATCTGTGAGCATTTCTGTTTTATCTCCTGAAATAGTTCAGTTCAGTTCAGTCACTCAATTGTGTCCGACTCTTTGCAACCCCATGAATTGCAGCACGCCAGGCCTCCCTGTAATAGTAGTTCCCGCTTATCCTTGGAGTTATGTTCCAAAATCCTCAGTGGATGCCTGAAACCATGGATAGTACTGAACCCCCAAATATTATGTTTTTCCCTATATATACATACTCATGATAGAGACTAATTTATAAATTAGGCACAGAAAGAGACTAAAAACAATAACAAATAATAAATAGAACAATTATAACAATACACTGTAGTAAAAATGATAAGAAAATGGGTTTCCTCTCAAAATACCCTATTGTACAAATTTAATGTCTTTTCCACATATTTTTAAGTTAATTTTTCTTGGAGTAGAGTTGATTTACAGTGTTGTGTTAGTTTCTGTTGTACAGCACAGTGAATTAATTTTACATGTACATATATCCACTCTTTTTTAGGCTATTTTCCCATATATTTCACTACAGAGCATTGAGTAGAGTTTCCTGTGCTATTTAGTAAGTTCTCAACAGTTGATATTTTCTCTATAATTGGTATATGTGTCAATCCAATCTCACAGTTTATCCCTCCCCCTTTTCCAGACCACTGGTAACTGGAAGTTTGCTTTCTACCTCTGTTAGTATTTCTGTTTTGTAAATAGGTTCATTTGTACCATTTTTTCCCCCAGATTCCACACATATGCAGTATCATATGATATTTGTCCTTCTCTGTCTGATTTACTTCACTCAATGACAATCTCTAGGTCTTTTCATGTTGCTGCAAATGGCATTATTACATTGTTTTTGGCTGAGTAATAACCCATTGTAAATATGAATGAGATAAACAGCTTTAAATGATTATATCTTAATTCAAGAGAAGAGCATTAATCACCCAAGATAACTTGAACTATGCCATTTTTAAACATTTTTATTTTTGTATGTGATGTTGGTTAGACAGCTTAATATACCACCCTAATATATGGAAATTATACACAAGTATTTTGAATTTTATGTATATCTTCATATACCTGACAAGATAAAGGATAATAAAGATATGTAACATCACGCATCTTTCACTTCCAATGTCTATGTTTCTCTTGATTCCAACTCCCGTACCTCTTCTTCCTCCTGGATCCTTTCACGGTGTTCTCTGAAATTCATACTCAGAAATTCATACTCAGTGTCAGTTTGCTGATACTCCATAACCAACTATCACAGACTGGCTGGTTTAAACAAGTTTATTTTCTCAGAGCTCTGAGGGTTTTAAGTGCAAGATCAAGTTGTTGACAGGTTTGATTTATCCTGAGGCCTCTCTCCTTGGCCTGAAGATGGCTGCTTTCTCACTAGGTCCACACAGGGATTTTCCTCTGTTTAGGCCTCCCTGGTGTTTCTCATAACACTAGCAGTCAGGTTGAATTAGGGTCCCATCCTACTGGTCTCAGCATAATTTTATTACCTATCTGAAGGTCCTATCTCCAGATACAATCACACGAGTTAGGGCCCATTTATATGACCTCATTTAAACTTATCACCTCTTTACAAACCCTGGCTCTAAGTACTTTTGCTGTTGTTTAGTTGTGAGTCATATCTGACTCTTTGTAACCCCATGGACTGCAGCACACCAGGCTTCCCTGTCCTTCACTATCTCCCAGACTTTTCTCAAATTCATGTCCATTGAGTTGGTGATGCTATCCAACCATCTCATCCTCTGTCTACTCCCCATTCTATTGCTCTCAGTCTTTCCTGTATCAGGATCTTTTCCAATGAGCCAGCTCTTCACATCAGGTGGCCAAAGTACTGGAGTTTCAGCAATAGTCCTTCTAGTGAATATTCAGTGTTGATTTACTTTAGGACTGATTTCCTTTGTGACTCCATGGACTGTAGCCCACCAGGCTCCTCTGTCCATGGAATTCTCCAGGCAAGAATACTGGAGTGGGTAGCCATCCCCTTTTCCAGGAGATCTTCTCCATCCAGGGATAGAATCCAGGTCTCCAGCATTGCAGGCAGATGCCTTACCGTCTGAGCCGACGGGGACACGCTGCTCATCAAGACACCCTGCAATTCCTTTATTATGTGAAGGGATTTTTGGTCAGCTTTACTAATGTACAATTGATATGCAATAAAGCTCGCCAACGTTATGGGTACAGTTCAAGTTTTGACAAATTATACAGTGACAGAACCACCACCACAATCATGATAGAAAACATTTTTATAACCCTAAAAATAATCCCTTAAACCCATTTGCAATCAATACTCTCTACCACAAGCAATCACTTTTCTATTTTCTATCACTATTGGTTTGCTTTTTCTAGAATTTCATATAAATGGAATCATACAGTATGTGGTCTTTTATGACTGCTTCCTTTCATTTACCATAATGCTTTTGAGCATCACCTAGAGTATGCATAACAGTAGTTTTTTATTATTGGAATTCCATCATATGGATATCCCACAATTGGTTTGATCCATTTGAGAATTAATAAACATTCTTGGTTATTTTTTCCCCCAGCTTCTGACTATTATAAATAGCAAAATTGGGTTGTTTCCAGTTTTTGGCTTTTATAAATAGCTACTATTAACATTCACATACAATTCTACGCTGACATGATTTTATTTTCTTGGATCATTACCTAAGAATGGAATGTTTGGTTCAACTAAGTCACTTCAGTCACATCCGACTCTCTGTGACCATTTGGACTATAGTCTACCAGACTCCTCAGTCCGTGGGATTCTCCAGGCAAGATTACTGGGTGGGTTGCTATGCCCACCTCCAGGGGAATCTTCCCAACCCAGCGATCAAACTCATGTCTCATGCCTCCTGCACTGGCAGGCAGGTTCTTTACCACTAGTCCCACCTGGGAAGCCCCTAGGTCATATAGTAAGTATATATTTAACCTTTTTAATAAAGTGCCAAATATTTTTTCAAAGTGTACAATTTCCCGTTTCCATTTGAGGTGTTTAAATGTTAACATTTATTTCATGTCCTCACCAAAACTAAGCATTTTCAGTCATTAATTTTATTCATTCTAGTGGGTATTTTAGTGGTATTCATTGTGATTTTAATTTTGTTTTTCTTCATGCCTAATGCTATTGAGTTTAATTCTCTCTTAAATACCTTTAAGTACTTGTAGAATGTCTGTCTTCTCTCCCTGCTAGACTGTAAACTTCATGACAGGAAAAAAAAAAAAAGGTTTATTTCTTTTGTCTTTTTAAATTTCAGGACATCTATGCTCTTCATTCTTTAAAAATGTTTTAATAGAATATTTCAAAAACAGAGAAAAATTGTGAGTTACAAACACTGAGCATTCACAACGCACATGTAAGAATTATCAAGCCAAGCTTTTTGTGTTTGGTCTGTACCACCTCCCAAATCACCCTGCCACACCATACACAGAGATTCATTTTTCAAAAGGTCTGATATTTCATATTTCTTGCTCACAGATTTATCCCTAGTGTTTAGCATGATGCCCAAAATGGAAAGCACTATTTATTTGAATGGCTAGATACTATTTTTTTGTATTTAACTTACTTTACCTTATGGTCTTACCTCAAAGACAGACCATTACTTTGAGTCAGTTGATTAATGGAGTTGAACTTTTTTTGGTAAATTTGAATAGAAATTTCATAAGCTGTCTTTAAAAACTGTACCCATTCTGTCACTGTCAGAGGGATTGTTAAAGCTCAGGAATATTGAAATTTCTTTAAGCAGATCAACATCCCTTGATTACTGGGGGCCAAGATTTTTGGTTGTGAAGAAGTATCTCTGGATAAATCAGCCATGAAAATGAATGGCCATTATGGCAGCTTTCTAGCTTTCAGAAGCTGTTTATTAAAGTCTGTGTTAGGTTGAACACTGAACAGTCCATCATACCGATAATGGATTGAGAACAAAACTGACTTTGGTTTCATGTTGCTTTAATATATAAATTGTAAAACTGGCTGTGAGGATGGAATAAACAATCAGAATAGCCTGTAGCAGAAAACATTCATAGACTGATGACTCGGCCAAAGTAAAGAAGATGTAAGTCAAATTTCTGCAGCCCACTTCATTCTAAGGCATAATTCATAACATAATGCTTCAAAAAACACGTTCTTCTATTGGTTAAGAGATAAATAAGACTGCCTTAGAAGTTAGACACATAAATACACCTCCCATATTCCCCCAGTTTGGTCCTACAATTAATCCTGAATCAAAATTCTTCTGAATCTCAGTGAGTTTTGAAAAAAAAAAAAACCTAAAAGAAAGGATGTGCTTTTGAAAACCTAAGTCCTTGTGTGTGATAGCCTCAGCTCTGTTTTCTCAAAGAGCAATTAGATGACTCAAAAAGATTACTGAGAGGTGATCCTGACTCCCAGTTTGTTTCTGTTTCCTGTACTTCAGCCAAGGTAAGGTGTACACACTAATTGCAATAATTCTTTAATGCAGTTGGCTTTTCTATGCCATCCACTGTGGAATATGTGATGCAAAAATATCACATTTTAAAGCAGTAGTTTAACAGTTCCTGGTACCCTTATGTTGTGGTTAGATGCCAATGGCTCCATGAAGCTTACAGTTTAAAATCGCAATTATTTTAAAGTATGTCTCTTTGGTATACCACCAGTAAATTGGATTATGTTTTCTGAGCCTCCCAAGAGCATTAGCCAAAGCATATCTAAAGCTTTTCCAGTGTTATAAATCATCTTTATAGGCTCACAGATATTTTATAATAAAGGTTGGGATTTCCCTAATCTTTTTAATGTGAAATTCATGTTTCCTTCTCTCCATTAATCCTTATCCCATTTCTGTGACTCCACTCACACGTTAAATTTATCTAGGCTATCAGCCAAAGTGGAGTGCTTGTTTACTTTTTTCTTAAAGTCCACCTCTTCATCCAAATTACCTATAGTAGATTTAGGATTCTATTCTGACCTTGCTTCAAGAAAGCAGGGGACTCAGTTACTCTGGATTGTATGTGTGCAACTGTTAGTTGCTCAGTCGTGTCCAACTCTTTGCAACCCCATGGACTGTAGCCCACCAGGCTCCTCTGTCCACGGGATTCTCCAGGCAACAATAATGGAGAGTTGCCATGCCCTCCTCCAGGGGATCTTCCTGACCCAGGGATCGAACCTAGGTCTCCTGCATTGTAGGCAGATTCTTTACCATCTGAGTCATCAGTAAATTTGTGTGGTGATAGGCTTATCGGTTAACCACCTGTTTTGTTGGTATTAACATAACTGGAAGCTTTTCTTTTCAGAAACGTAAGTTAAAGATTGTGAAAAAAATAAGGAAAGACCTCGTTGTGTACTCGAAGCTAACTGAGCTCTAACTAACGCTAGGGCACACTTTAAAAACTGCTCAGTCATCGGTAATTTGTAGTTTTCAGTTTTGGGTGTGTTCCTACACAATTATACAAAATCTTAAGAATTAAAAAAAAAAAAAAAAACCTCCTGTCAGTGTGTTTTAATTCTGAGCTCTATTTGACAGTATAGAAACACTTCCAGCCCTACTTGCGTGTGTGCTAAATTGCTTCCATTGTATCCGACTCTTTGTGACCCCAGGGGCTGTAATCCACCAGGCCTTACGGAATTCTCCAGGCAAGAATGCTGGAATGGGTTCCCATGCCCTCCTCCAAGGGATCTTCCCGACCCAGAGATCCAACCCATGTCTCTTATGTATCCTGCAGGCAAGTTCTTTACCACTAGCACCACCTGGGAAACCCTCTCTAACACTACCCCAATGTAAAAGAAGTGGGAAAAATGAGAACTATGCCACTTGAAGACAGCAGTCACCACTTATATTTTACAAAAATAATGGCAAAATGTCATATAAAGTTACCAAAAATTAAGTGTAATTTTATTTAAACTTTTTGTCTTTTGGCAAATACGTTTGTATTAATACACTGCAGATATTTTTCATAAGAGATTCACAGAGCAATTCTAATTAAACCTCTTGAATTCCTTTCAAGTAAATTTTAGAAGTCCCCTTTAAATGTACTTGGAAAGAGAAAAGGAACTTTACTGTGATGTACTATTCCAAGAAACAAAAAAACAAGAGGATGTGATGAATTGAGAAACCAAATCACACTCTTTCAATGGAATGTGGCAAAGATCAATTGACTGGTAAAAAATTAGGAAAAAAGAGCCTGAACATACACAAGGCATAATGGAAACCAATCAGATTAATTAGACACCAGTCTTATTATTACATTCCACAGCAAATGTAGAACTAAAAACAGTAAGATACCTGTTTTGTTCAAACCAAAGCTGGATTTTACAGACATGGTTTGAGAGGCAGAGGACAACATCAAATCATCTCTCTTCATTTGGCTTGGCTTACTGGGGAAGCATCTAGATTTTCTGAGGGTGGGACAATTCCACTGAGGAAAAAAGAGACAACTGAAAAGAGTTCAACAATGAAAACAAAATACTAAAACAGAGATGTCTCCTTCTTCTGAACGCTTCTATTCCAAAATATTTTGAAAGCATATTTCTTTTCATAATTTTCTAGTTTTTATTCAAAGTGAATATAAAACAAGCCTTAATGCAACATATTACTCAAGAACACTGTGTAAGCAAGGATTTATGAGTCCTCAAAATGACTTCCTTTATTGTTTCCCTCTTTTATGTGAAAAAAAGAAAAGAATTCTGAGAGTTGCAAAGGGGGTTTGAAATGACTTGTTTGTTAAGTCCTTTACTATAGGACCAGAGTCTAAACCCACCTATATGTTTATGAAAGACAAAGGCAAGCTTCAAAGTTTCCTCTAAGCACCAACAAGAATGCAATTCTGGCTGCATTTAATTGGGGATTAGTAGAGAATGCAGAAATTATAGCACATTATTAAGGAACCATTCCACCCCCTGAAAGATAAGGTGCTTTTCTGATGAAAATAAGCATAGTATATTGAAATTTTCTTTAAAAACAAAGCTCATCCTAATGAAAATAGAGAAATACCATTTATTAATCCATTAATTTTTCAAGAATAAAGGCCTTTTTATTCATTATTCTAAAAGTCAAAATCTCCATTTCAATAGAGGGCTTTTAAGGGGAGGTGGAAGAAAGTTCTAATGAATATTTATATCTACTTCTATCTGGATTTACTTGGTGACAAGACACAGAACATTTTTACATGCTTTTTAAACAGTGCATGGAACCTCACATGAAAAATAAGACTGGCATCACACTCATGCTGGGACTGGATGTACTCTTAACATGCCATTTCAAAGATCTTAAAAGAATCAAGCTTGTTCACAGTAACAAACTTTTCTTTACCCCCAAGACGACACAGCAAAGCCAGTAGTCATTTCATTGCAGACTAATTGTCGGTGGAGTGTTTGAATCAGCAGCAGTCATGAAAAATCCAGCATCTGATTATTTCTCCTGTCCATCAAAAGGTTTCCCTGGTGGCTCAGTGGATAAAGAACCCGCCTGCAACGCAAGAGACGAGGGTTCAATCCATGGGTCAGGAAATTCCCCTGGAGAAGGAAATGACAACCCACTTCAGTATTCCTGCCTGGGAAATCCTGTGGGCAAGAAGAGTCTGGCAGGCTATAGTCCATATGGTTGCAAAAGAGTCAAACGTGATTTAATGACTAAACCACCACCACCATCAAAAATCCAGTAAATATTTATTGAACACTAGTGTACATGTGAGAGTTGGACCATAAAGAAGGCTGAGTGCCAAAGAATCAATGCTTTTGAACTGTGGTGCTGGAGACGATTCTTGAGAGTCTCTTGGACAGCAAGGAGATCAAACCAGTCAACCCGAAAGGAAATCAAATCTGAATATTCATTGAAAGGACTAATGCTGAAGCTGAAGCTCCAATACTTCAGCCACATGTTGGGAAGATCCGACTCATTGGAAAAGACCCTGATGGAGCTGGGAAAGATTGAAGGCAGGAGGAGAAGGGGGCAACTGAGGATGAGATGGTTGGATGGCATCATCAACTCAATGGACAGGAGTTTGAGCAAACTCTGGGAGACAGTGAAAGACAGGGAAGCCTGGTATGCTTCAGTCCATGGAGTCACAGAGTCAGATAGGACTGAGTGACTGAACAAGTGGACACGGATACTGGGGACACAGCAGTGAACGAATCCTCGGTCCTGCCCTCAACTTCCAGTCCCCTTTCCCTCCTCTTTTGTCTTGTTCTTTAGGATCTAGGGAAGAATTCTGAAACCTGTTTTTGCAAGAATCTCAACGGATGCTAACGGATCTAAAAAAATAATCACCCAGGTGGTGTTAGTGGTAAAGAATTCACTTGCCAATACAGGAGACACAAGAGATTAGGGTTTGATCCCTGGGTTGGAAAGATCCCTTGAAGAAGGAAATGGCAACCACTTAGAAAGAAAACCCATGGTATTCTTGCCTGGAAAATTCAACAGACAGAGAAGCCTGGAGAGCTACAGTTCATGGGGCCGCAAAAAGTTGGACACAACTGAGCGACTAAATAACAATCACCCATGTGGATGACATATACACCTTTCAGTTTTCAGCTCAAGTAAAGCTTATACAGAGAAACTTTCTAGACTTTCCTTCCTTCAAACACATAACTTAATAAATCAGTCAGACTTTCCTAAACTCCAGTATTTTGTAAAAATACTTCCCTCCATTTAATTTAAATTAAAGGAGAGACAATGACTGAGAAATGTTGGAGGTATATCTGCAGCAATCAATAATAAAACCTCTGAAGGATCCTGATTGCTGTGCTAATTACCATCAAATTAGTTCCCGTTGTTCTTACAAGCAGCCAAATAACCAGAAGCCAGCAGAACCAAAGCTCCGTTGGAATTTTCTCTTAGATTGGAGTTCCTTCTCTCAAGAACTTTCAGTCATGGTGTAGGTATGGAGACGTAATTCTCTGCTCCGTGAGAAAGAACAATGTGGGCATGACGATAAATTTGTTCACTTATCTGACAAATATTTATCAGGTGCCTGCAGTTTACCAGGCAGTGTTCTAAGTTCTGGGGGAACTTTAATGTCTCCTAGGTTGAAACTTCGAGTCTAGAGTGGAAATGAAGTCAGAGAATAAACAAGTAAGCAAGTGGGTGAATGAGGGTATTTCAGAGAATCAGACATAACATCAGGAAAAGAAAAGAGGGTGAAATGGGGTAAAGTCATCAGGTTCAGGGGATGGGGGAGTTCTTTAGCTCAAATGGTCAAAAAAGGCCACTTTAAGGGATATGACACTAGCCTCAGAGCTAGAAGAAACTCTGAGGTGGAGGCAACTTGACAAACTAGAGAAGTAAGAGAATGCTTCATCTGAGACCCACAGGGCCATTGAACTTGTGCAGACTATTTCCACTTGGTCATGGAGGGATATGGGGCAGGGTCGGGGAGACCACAGTGCCAGACGTGGCTGCTTCAAGAGAAGCCAGTGATTTTGATTTCAAAGAAAATTGCTTTCAAAATATTGTCAAATAAAATTTAAAATATTTTGCCCATTAACACTATAAGTCCATGGGATCAGAGTAGAGGGCTGCCTGTGCTTTGAATCTCTGCTCTACATCTTTCTTTGGGTCTATATTACTTAGGACTAATCTAATAAAAATGTAGCTCAGTGGTAGAGCACAGGTTTTGCATGTATGTGGCCCCAGGTTCAATCCCCAGCATCTCCAGTTTCTTACTCAGTATACCCACTTAGTGGCATTTTGGGGGCTTCCCTGGTGGCTCAGTCAGTAAAGAATCTGCCTTCAATGCAGGAGACACAGGTTTGATCCCTGGGTCAGGAAGATCTCCTGGAGAAGGAAATGGCAACCCACTCCAGTATTCTTGCCTGGAGAATCCCACAGATAGAGGAGCCTGGTAGGCTACAGTCCATAGGGTCTCAGGATTTGGACACAACAGTCACTAAACCACCAACACTGATCTAATAAAATAATCTGGCAAAAAATATTAATAGCAGATGAAGACATATCTTCTAGAGATGATATTTACAGTTTGGCTGGGATGTCCCTTAAAATGTGAGCTGTAAGACATGGCTGGAAGGAAATTGTTGATCTGGAGAGGTCTGGCTCACTCTATCTCAAGTCACAGCTATAGACCTCCACCCACTTTATCTCTTGTAATGCTCCTTCTACTTGTGGACACAAAAACAATGAGAACTAAACTGATGGTAATTAGCATGATGATTAAGATTGTTCAGAGTTTGTTTTTTTTTTAATGGATCACTGCACGTATATTTCCAACTGTGTTAATTTCTCGGTCATCTCCTCCCCTATGGTTTAAATTAAAAGAAGTGGAAGAAAAGAAAATAAAAGTTGGACACAGGTTACTTGGTTTAATAAGGAAATATTATGTAGATATTGTCAATAATCCTTAATGAAACTAAATTAAAACATATGCTTTATAGCAAGAAGCAAATGATATTTAACTGTAGCATTTTCAGTTTTGCTCCTTTTTAGGTCTACTTGGAATCATTTTCCATTGCCTCTTTTATCTGTCTAACTCCTTCATCATGTCTCAGCATAAATGTCAGACCTTGGCTCTGAGTCTTGGAAAAATCATGCTACATAGTGTTAATGCCTCACCATTTCTAAGTAAAGCCTGTACTCTTCCCAACTTGAAGCACAGAAAATATCATAAATAATTTTCTATTAGTTCTTTCTTTTAAACTATCTTTTGAGAGCAATTTTAGGTTTACAACAAGGTTGAGAGGAATGTACAGAGATTTCTCATATGTTCTCTGCCCCCTAAATATGCACAGCCTACCCTGTTAGTTACATCTTTCACTAGAGTGACACATCTATATTTTTTAAATCAAGGCTGAATGCATGAATATACCATCATCACCCAAAGTCTGTACTCTACCTTAGGGTTCACTCTTGGTTTCGACATTCTATGGATCTGAACAAAAGTATAATAGTAGGTATTCATCACTGTAGTATCACACCAAGTATATATTTTTATTGCCCTAAAAATCCTCTGTGCTCTGCCTAGTCATCTCTTCTCCTCCTCTAACCCCCTGGTAACCACTGATCTTTTTACTGTCTCCGTAGATTTGCCCTTTTCAGAATGCCATGGAATTGGAATCATATAACAAGATTTAGATTGGTTCCTTTCACTTAGTAGTATGTATTTAAACTTCCTTTATGTCTTTTCTTAACTTGATAGCTCATTTCTTCTTAGTGCTGAATAAGTCCATTGTCTGGATATACCGTGTGGATCACAATAAACTATGGAAAATTCTGAAAGAGATGGGAATACCAGATCACCTGACCTGCCTCTTGAGAAATCTGTATGCAGGTCAGGAAGCAACAGTTAGAACTAGACAGGGAACTGTCAGGTGAGTGTATGTTCCTTGGTTCTTGTCTCATCACAACAATGATTTGGAGTGACGGACATCTGGGATTTTCCAGACAAGAATACTGGAATAGGTTGCCATTGCATATAATTAATGGTATTTGACATATTAATATTAAATTATGTGATATTTTATTGCCCTCTAAATAATCCCCCATGTAACCATATAACTTTAAAGAGATTTGAAGTAACTTAATATGGTATAGCCCTCTTAATAAACGATTCCCCACAAAGTTTTTGAATGGTTTTGAGAGTGTAAAGGAGCATTACGAGTAACCAAGCTCGGTCCAAGGATGTAAGCCAGGACTGTCCTGTGCAAAACAGCATGCATGTTCTCCCTGCTTATCAAAACACATTCTCAAGCTAAAGAAGAGTTAAATTTCCTCAGCCAAGCAGGCAACTTTCTCTCATTTGAATTTAGAGTTCATATTTGAAAGCAAATAAAACAATCAATTCCCAATCCCCACAAATAGCGAAACCCTGTCTACTCAAATTTTCAGTATCAATAACTTCCTCCAACATGCATGTAACTAGACTATACACATCACAACTTCACCAAAATGGAGGGACGATGTAGCAAGAATTTCTTGTTCTGCTCTCTCCGCCACTCTTTTCCACCATCTGAAAATATCACTTGCACATTTGTTTTCCAGTTTGCTTTCTGTCCCCCACTTCTCCCCAACCACCCATGTGAGCCCCATAGAGATAAATACTTTTTCTTGTTTATTGCTGTCTTCCTACTGCCCAGAACATATTAGGTGTTCAACAAATACTTGTTGAATGAATGAATGATGAAAGTCCATATGCACTAAGTATTATTCAATTAAAAGCTGAAAAGGAGATAGACAGGACGATATTCTCAGCCAGGTTTTGTAGGGCCACAACTTCCAGTGTCTCTTAGGGCAGGTAAAGAATGAAATGAACACGGAAGAAATCCTTTTGCCTACAACGTGGGGGCTGTGGGGGTTGTGGTCCACTGAAGCCTGCAGCTGCATACCAGCTCTAGCCAGTAGCTGAACTAAATAAATAAAGGTGGAGAGCCCAGCGCTGTCAGATCTTGCAAGTTTTCAAGACCAGAAATGTGAATCTTGAGTCAATACCTAGGATGCAACGTGTTGGCTCTCTTATCTTTAATCTTTTCTATAACACTGTGTAGATTAAGTGAAACCTATCTCATGTAGAATCTGGCTTTTTAGCTGCACAATTTTGACCTCTGGTGTAATCCTAATTCCATCCACTGAAATTCATTGCTGCTGGCTGCTGCTGCTGCTGCTAAGTCGCTTCAGTCGTGTTCGACTCTGTGCGACCCCATAGATGGCAGCCTACCAGGCTCCCCCATCCCTGGGATTCTCCAGGCAAGAACACTGGAGTGGGTTGCCATTTCCTTCTCCAATGCATGAAAGTGAAAAGTGAAAGTGAAGTCGTTCAGTCATGTCTGACTCTTAGCGACACCATGGACTGCAGCCTACCAGGCTCCTCTGTCCATGGGATTTTCCAGGCAAGAGTACTGGAGTGGGGTGCCATTGTCTTCTCCCTGAAATTCATTAGGATGAATTAATTCTTCTTTCCTGATATAAATAATGCTGAGAGTATCATCCCTCTTATTCTCAGTTTCAAAACAATGACTTTTGTTGCATCAATATATTTGTAGCTATTAACTTTCAGAACTTGGATATTTGACTGTGGGACTTACCTATAAGATACCTGACTTTGAGAATGGATCATTATTTATAAACATCTCCCTTCTCAACATGACAAAATCATTTATTATGTCTCCCTTCTCAATATAACAAAATTATTTAAAAAATAATTATCATGAAATAAAACAGTAGCTAGAAAAGCAATGAAAACTTTAGAAGATTTATCTTTTATTGAATTTCACATATAGTCATGCCAGTAAAAGAAAGAAAATCAATAAATTTAGAGAAAAAAATTATGTTCAACAGAGTAGTGGATTGATACTTTTTAATGATCTTAATTCCTTGTTTGTTAGAAAACAGGGAAAAAACATCTTTTTAGTTGGGCTACCCTGGTGGCTCAGATGGTTAAGAATCTGCCTACCAATGCAGGATACCTGGGTTTCATCTCTGGGTCAGGAAGATCCCCTGGAGAAGGGAATGGCTACCCACTCCAGTATTCTTGCCTGGAGAATCCCATGGACAGAGGCTACTGTCCATAACGTCGCAACTAGTTAGATATGACTGAGCAATTTGCTGCTAAATGAATAACACACTCTCTGTGTTCATGCCTTACCTTCTGCAATTTATCAATGACTTCATCAAAATAATTTTTTGTGCATTTAAGTTCATTAGCAAGTGTAGCCAGTAATCTATCTTTGCTCACAGCTGATCAAAGAACACTTTAATTTTAATTTCAAAATAGTTTTCTCACTCAGAGCAACAATTACATAGTCAGGAAAAGCCTTAAAAATTGTTTGGCACAGATTTATAAAAATTTCATTTCACAATAAATTTAGCTAACCCAATACTCATCACATCTTTTATTTCTGTGGGATTGATACTAGCAGACTTTAGGTGTTTATGTAGTCAAGACTTTTTGAACATAAATTAAAAACTTGAGGAGCCTACATAGAATGACAGAATTGAAGTAAAAAATGCCCTTTATTCACCTTTACAATTACAGTGTTATCATTGTTTATTTAAAACCTACTGTTTAAATGCTGGAATATATAATTTCAGAGGCATTGGAGGCAAAATCCCACTGAGGCAAGTTGAAAGGATTCTGAACCCTCTTGATCATATAACCCAGTTTTCTCCAAATATTCCTTCATGTAGAATACAATATTTATCAAAGGATAAATAATTTTTTAACTTCTAATTTGAAGTTTGCATATATATTATTAAAGCTTAGTAACCACATCAATTGTTTAGAAATTATATGGCAAAAGATGGTTTTAGGCAGGAGTATTTTATGACTGATGTTTGGAGTTGCTGGAGCTAGATGAAATTTTTAAGAGTCTTTAAGTGTTTCTATCATTATTTTTAAATTCCTAATCTCATCATAACCTCAGATATGCAAAAGACACCACCCTTACGGCAGAAAGCAAAGAAGAACTAAAGAGCCTCTTGATGAAAGTGACAGAGGAGAGGGAAAAAGTTGGCTTAAAACTCAACATTCAGAAAGCTAAGATGATGGCATCCAGTCCCATCACTTCATGGCAAATAGATGGGAAAACAATGGAAACAGTGACGGACTTTATTTTTTTGGGTTTCAAAATCATTGCAGATGGTGACTGCAACCACGAAATTAAAAGATGCTTGCTTCTCGGAAGAAAAGCTATGACCAAACTAGACAGCATATTAAAAAGCAGAGACATTACTTTGCTGACAAAAGTCCATCTAGTCAAAGCTATGGTTTTTCCAGTAGTCATGTAACAATGTGAGAGTTGGACTATAAAAAGAGCTGGGAGCCAAAGAATTGATGCTTTTGAACTGTGGTGTTGAAGAAGACTCTTGAGAGTCCCTTGGACTGCAAGGAGATCCAACCAGTCCATCCGAAAGGAAATCAGTCCTGAATATTCGTTGGAAGGACTGATGTTGAAGCTGAAACTCCAATACTTTGGCCACCTGATACGAAGAACTGACTCATTGGAAAGGACTCTGATGCTGGGAAAGATTGAAGGCAGGGGGAGAAGAGGATGACAGAGGATGAGACGGTTGGATGGCATCACCAACTTGATGGACATGAGTTTGAGTAAGCTCCAGAAGTTGGTGAAGGATAGGGAGGCCTGGTGTGCTGCAGTCCATGGGGTCTCAGAGCTGGACACGATTGAGCAACTGAACCGAACTGAATTTCGTCTACATGAGGTAGACGGATTTCCACTGCCACTCTTGAAAGGTCACAGGAAAGGAGTAGTAAGCAGAAGGAGGAAAAGAAATACATTAGAAAGAGTGCGATATACTCGCAAAATCTTTCCCACATGCTCCCTCTCCACTTTTCCAGGAGATATTTGCAGACTGTCTCATGTTTACTCTCTGGATCTGATGCCTACAAATGCTAAGGTAAGTCATTGTTTTTATTTAAAGAAGGATTCACTAAGGATGCTGAATAAGTGAGCTCTTGTACCCCTCATCTCACTGGAAGTCATTTTAATCCCCTTTGTCCTCCAGGGGCTTAATTCAGGGCCACCATTGCCTGCGTTTGAACTCAGAGCTCCGTAACCTAATATTGCCCAATGTGCAGCCAGCCAAAAGCTGAAATGCCAACATCTGCAGCAGAGAAGGGGTTTATTCATGAGGCAGATAATTGAGATGATAGAAGAACAAATCTCACCTTTCTAAAGTCGAGGGGCTCTGGAGATTTATGGGATAAAGCTGAGGCTGGGGAGCATGGGGAAAGGGAACTGGAGATAGGAAAAGCTGAAGGAATCATTGGTCTGCACAGGCACAACAAGATATAGTTGTGTTCACAGGATGCTCCTCCAGAAAAATGGCAGCAGTAACTTGCTCTGAGGGCAGAGCTCAGGGTTCTGTGACTTTAAAAGGTCACTGAGCCATCACTCTCACAGTTAGAGGGCCTGTGGTCCTAACTGGTCTTAACTAGCTGAAGCTCAAACTAGACACAGCTGAGTCCTAGCACTCGCAAATCAACTGGGCAAACCTCTTGTTTGCAGGTGATGCTTGGATGCTTTTTGAAGCAACAATTAAAGCCAGATTGAGCAGCAAGGGAGCTTCCAGGTATAATGGATATTACTGATGATTACCCTTAGTTTCACCCTTCCTCTTATTTCAGCTCTGTTTCTGATCTCTGAGCATGTTTATCTTGTTTTTGAAACCAGTTATGGTTTGTATCTTTTGCATTTTATCTGTTATTCTATTTTTGTAGTAAAGATGAGTCCGGCAGAGCTTGGACTATGAGCCAGCTTCTCTGTATTTCATTGGCAGGTACATATATGTGCATATCTGTAATGTTATTTAAAACTCTAAAAAATTCTGGAAGGAAATGCACTAAATTCATGATGGTTCTTTTCTCTGAGGAGATGAGGATGCTCAAATTGGAAACAGTGTCAAAATCACTTTTATCTGTACTATTTTTAAGGGAGACTATAGAAATATTCAGTAGTTTAATAATTCACTTAAACATAAATGAAATAAAACATAATGAGGAGATATTTTATAAATAACTGTTACTTTATTCTTTTTAGATTTTAACTTAGAAGCATGATTTTTACCTTTATTAAACCTCAGTCCATCTATTTACATGATGTTACTTTAACAGAGCCTTAAAAATATTAAAAATATATATCAGTTTTACTTTTTATTAAAATGTTTAAATTTTAAAAATAGAAAAATTATTCACAAAGAACAATTCACTGAAATATTGTTATGAATCATTTACCCTTCTGGTACTAAAATCTACAGAGATAATAGTATACATCTGGGTCACCATTTTTCTGAAAGTAATCAATTTACTAAGAAAACTCATTTCTCTGCAGTTCTTACTCACTGATACATAACATAATGCCTTAATGCCTTAACTGGATTGTTAGGTAGGATTTAAATGATTCACATGTGATGCTGAGACAAAGCCTCTTCTCTAAGAACAGCTCAACATGATTCATACTCTGCTATATTTTAAGAAAACAAGAAAGAATAGAGCAACAACTATGAAAGCAGATGGGACAAATACTTTAGAAGATGTCTCAGTACCTGTAAGTGCTGTAGAACCACCTGGCTAAAAAAGCAAAAGAATGTTCATCATAATAGTCTCATATAGCGGAGTTGTTGGGAAGAGCTTCTTTTGGAAATTGACCCCAAACAAACTCAGCAGTGTCTGTGGTGTCTTCTTCTTGACTATTGCAGTGGGGTGCATTTCCATTGTTAAAAAAGCTCCATTAGTTTTAAAATATTATTTTAAAAGAAAAAGAATGTGAGGGTATAACTTGATTTCCACATTATTTAAAACCACTATTTGATGTCTCAAAAGGCTCTTTCCAATTGATATTAGTGATATGATTATAATACACATTTCCAAGGGGTATTAGTACCTGGGATCTATATTGCAGCAATAAAATATGTAATTCTATCTATGGCACCAAAGACTAATATAAATTTATTAAGACTGAGGAGTTTTATGTTATTTTTGAAATTTTCTTGATAAGATATCAGTTATCCATAGCAGATAGAACTATGGATTTCAACCTTGGTTGCACATTAGAAACACTTGGAAACCTTTTAAGACTTCAGTGGCTACAACATACCCTGACCAATTATATCAAAATTTCTAGAAAAGGTGAAACTCGGAAGTCAGTGTAATTTCCCTGGGTAATTTCTATGTTCAGTTCAAATTGAGAATCATATACCATAATGGAAAATACACGCGTAAAATAATTTTATCCTTATAAAATGTGAGTTGTACTCAGATTCTGTTGAGAGGAAAGTTGAAACAGGGTTTTTAGGAATGTTAATACCTTCATCTGTCCATCTATCCACTGATTTATTCAGCAAGCACTTACTGAGTTCTGATATGTGCCGAATTTGGCTTAGTTTCAATTCGATCTAGGGTAATTGTTTTTTTAAAGGCAAGACTATACTGATCCTTTCTTGGGAGCATTTAATCTGAAGAAATAAAGTGAAGGAACAGTTTTTTGACAATTGGGGCTCAGACTGAGATGGAAATAATCTTGTTGACTAGAGATCTTCTGCTTTGACTCTTTTCTCTTTGAATAGACACTTTAAGGCAGTGGTCCCCAATCTTTTTGGCACCAGGGACCAGTTCCGTGGAAGGTAGATTTTTCCATGGGGGTTTGGGGGGGAACGGGTCAGGGGGTAATGTGAATGATGGGCAGTGGCAGAGAGGTGAAGCTTTATTCACTTGTCTGCCTGTCCATCCACCGGCTGCTCACCTCATCCTGCGCAGCCTGGTTCTTAAAAGGTGGCTGACCTGTAGCGGTCCCAGGTCAGGGGGGTGAGGACCCTTGCTTTGAGGGGAATGGAATGAATAAAATCTAGTTAAAAGGATTCCTGGAATCAACAAAGTACAAGGGCTTCCCTGGTGCCTCAATCCACCTGTCAATGCAGGAGACAAGGGTTCAATCCCTGGGTCAGGACGATCCCACATGCCACAAAGCAACTAAGCCCATGAGCTACAACCCTTGAGCCTGTGCTCTGGAGCCCCTGCTCCACAATAAGAGAAGCCAGCAATGAGAAGCCCGCACAACGGTGAACCCAGCATAGCCAAAAATAAATAAAATTATATATAAAAAAGATCTAGTCTCTCAGAAATTGTTAAAAACTGCAGAAAGTTTGTAAAACTGCTATGTGAAAATACTCATCATGTGGTCCATAGAAAAATTTGATTTTAGGATTTTCCTTTTGAAGAGGCACTGTAAGCAAAAATGTTTTCCAGTTTGCATTTATTACTGGTCTTTATAACTGGAACCAAGCCAGGGCACCAACAGGCCAGGAGAGCTATTATTTGTGCAGAACTTACCATAGGGTCTCTTCTAAGCACCTGTCTCGCTGTTCGCACTGTTGCTGAACCCAGGGTAGGCATGGAGTAAGCTGGGAAACTGGAAGAAGATTCCAGGAGCCATAGGAACCATAGACATGTTTATTCTCTAATGGCTGGCGCGGCTGCCAGAACGCAGCCATACTGTATTCTCTGATGGCAGCCCACACGGCCATAAGGCAGCCACAAGGGCTTTTCAGCTAGGTTTACGGAACGTAAGTGTCCCGTGGCCAATCGAGTGCATCCTGAGGCACATGCGCAGTGCTATAAGTGATCTCAGCTGTTACCATGTAAAGTCATTGTTTACCGGACGTCAGGCGTGAGCGAGAGGATGTCGGGCGAGAGAGCCTGACCACCGCCATCTTGGCTAATTCATTCTTTCCCTACAGCACCTTTAACATCATGCAATTCTCATAACAGTTCTGTGCAGTAGATACTAGCAATAACGCTGTTTTTAAAACAAGAAAACTGAGTTACAGAAAGGACAGGTGGAATGTCCAAGATCACTCAGATAGGAAGACTGAAAGTGAACCTCAAAGCTGGGTGATGAACTTCAAAACTGGAAGTTGAACCAAGACGGTTGGTTCAAAAGCCTACCTCTCAAGGACTAATGCTGAAGCTGAAACTCCAATACTTTGTCCACCTCATGCGAAGAGTTGACTCATTGGAAAAGACCCTGATGCTGGGAGGGATTGGGGGCAGGAGGAGCAGGGGACGACAGAGGATGAGATGGCTGGATGGCATCACCGACTCAGTGGACATGAGTTTAAGTAAACTCCGGGAGTTGGTGATGGACAGGGAGGCCTGGCATGCTGTGAGTCATGGGGTCACAAAGAGTCGGACACGACTGAGCGACTGAACTGAACTGAACCTCAAAGTGTGTCTGAGTGGGCATCCCTGTGAGGTTGTTAGAAACAGAGTCCTGGACCCCTTCCCAGACCTATTCACCAACCCCTGCATTTTAGTCAGATACCCAGGTGATTCATATGCACACTTAAATTTGAAAAGCTATTTTCTAAATCCCTGTTTTATAGTGCCTCCCAGGTCTGATGGGATCAATTTTATGAGCTGCTTATAAAAGGGCAGATTTAATTAATGTACATGTTGTTGGTATATGTCGGCCATAATAAGGAGCCCAGTCATAGAAACAAGGTAAATTAGATTCTTCTCTAAAACAATGATTCTCCAAACTCCTTGAAGATAAAATTCACCTGGGCACTTGTTAATAAATACTCCCTTATCATTAACCTGCTAAATCATAATATCCAGGGGAAGTGCCTAGAAAACTAATTTTTTTTTTAAAAAACAAAGGGCTGTAAGTGATTCTTATTAGGAGGGAAGTTTGGAAATACTGCTCTGAGTTAAGCTTTTCAATCAATAAATAATGAAGACATAAAATCACTGCATCTGAAAAACTCCATCTTGATCAAAAGTACTATTATTATGTCTAAAGTAATATAGGTCCATCAAAAGGGAGTTGATTGACCATAGAAGCAATGAAAAGAACTTCTCAGAGACAAAACTTTTGATAGCAGAACTCAGGGCTCAGTCAGCTCTGATAAGAAAGGAAAGTTTCCAGAATCAAAGAAGCATCTTTTGAAGGTGTATCCTACCATGGAGATGGATGCTTCAGGCTGGAGAAGCTTGATGACATTGAACACTGAAGTCATGTAATTAACATGCCTTGCCCTGAGTCTCTCTGGTCAGCAAGCAACCTTCTGATTTGACTTTCTGTGTATTATGCTTGCAGGGAAAGAAAATGCATTGGCTGGGGAATAGAAAAGTTCAGTTACAGTTCTCATTGGTGAATGTACAACCTGGCCCTCAGATTTTGACCATCAGTGTTCTGGGCTTTAGTATCAGTCCACCTATGGGAGATATGCCCCTTTATGCTGGTAAGGTATGATTCTGAGCCCTCAGAGCCGAGGTGGGGTGTGAAGTAATGCCTGTCATTCCTGTGGGAAAGACCTGCATGGATACACTTAACACAGCCCTCTTCCTTTGAAGCTTCTCATTTGCCTTGCTGATTACCATGCCTTTCCTCTGTAGCTTAAGGCATTTATCTGCTAGTAGGGTGAGCTTGCAGGACAGTAACCCAGGAGGACAGAGTATTAGTTTAAGAAGGGATTTGCTAAATTTCTTTGACTCTTCTCCTTCCATTTAGTAGACTAACAATCTAGCCTGGAAAACTAGGGAGTGAGTTCAGAATTACAGAACTTCTTGTCAATTACACAATTTCTTATCAAGTAAAGAAAACACATTTTCCGTCTTAAGATGTGCTGTTCATTTGTAGAATGGGGATCAGATGTAGACAAAGCTCGCTTGCTCTCCATCCTGGGTAACTAAAGGCAGGAGAAGGGAGAGAGAGTAGGTAAATGGAGAAAAGAGTGAGCGTAGTGCTAATTTTCTGCTCTGGTTTTGACATGGGAGTGTGTGTCTCTGTGTTAAATATTTATTGAATGAGCTGAATGTGGAAGGTGAGCCCCAGTGTATCATTTTGGACCTTGCCGCTTCAACGTGAACTAGACCACACGGGATGACACAATGAAGGAGACATCAGGCCACAGGGTAGCCACCTCAAGTTGAGTGTGACGTGGTCTTGCACTTGAGACCAGTGTTCCTAACACTGTATTAACCCTGGCATGACTAGGGGACCTCTGAGCTAAGAGTGAACTGTGTTGCCTATGGGAAAAAGGGAAGATATAACAAACACTCAACGGTGAGGTCAAGTCAGCCAGGAAATACTGATATTACCACACGCTGGTCAAGCCAAGAAGACCAGATCACAAGTTATTAAATATGTCAGCCTGACTTCAGTCATTAATTCTAACAAAGAAAGTAGTGCCCACAGAACAGGGGGCATTGCCCACCCTAGAGACTATCATAGGCAGAGGACACTGCCCGTGGCAAATTTGACCCTTTCCTTCACTCATTAGGAGATCTTCACTCATAAGATCCCTTTTTTGACATAAGTGGAAATCCCCCACCAGCCACCACCTATTAATAGTCCTCTGCTTCCCTTCCCCTTTGTTGTTGTTGTTGAATCTCTAAATTGTGTCCGACTCTTTGCAACGCCATAGACTGCAGCCTGCCAGGCTCCTCTGTCCATGGGATTTTTCCAGGCAAGAATACTGGAGCAGGTTGCCATTTCCTCCTCCAGGGGATTTTCCTGACTCAGGGATTGAACCCTTGTCTTCTGTATTGCAGGTAGATTCTTTACCTCTGAGCCACTGGGGAAAGCCATCCTTTCCCCTTACTATCTTGTATATTTCGTCTTCACCTTAACTCCTATTTTTTATTAAACTTATTCCTGTTTTTTTTTTTTCTTCTATCATTCCACAGAAATGTCTCTTGTCAAGGTCACTCATGAGTATGTCAAATCCAGTGGTCAGTTTTCAGTTCCTATTTTAATCCTTCCAGCAGCTGCCTGGACAAGGTCAGCCACTCCCTCCTTTTTAGAAACACTTTCTCTTCTCAGTTTGCATGTTACACATTATTTCTGGATGTTCTTTCTCTACTTCAAAAATACTGCAGTACCCCAGGATGTTCTCTTTAGATGGTTTCTCTGCTTTAGACACACTCATCTCCCTGAATAACCCCGTTCAGACTTATGGCTTGAGTGCCCATCTCTATGCCGATGATTTTCATGCTTTATTTTTTCAGTATGGACCTTTTCCTGAATTCCAGGTATATAGATCTATCAGCTTATCAACATTTCCTCTAGATGTCTCATAAGCAACTTGAACTTAATGTGCCTTAAACCCAGCTCTTAATATTCCCTCCTAAACTTGCCTTTGCCTCTCTAGTTTACACCTTCTTCAATAAATGATAATTCTATCAATTCAGCTGCACAGGTAAAAAACCTTGGATTCATTCTTGACTTTTTTTTCTTACATATTTCTCACTAATCTGGCAGTATGGCAGTCAAAGTAATACATCTAGAATCTGACCATGTCATACTGTCTCCACAGCTCACATTTATTCTGCTGTGCTAGTTTCTGACTTTCACTTTACCTCCCTGTAGTCTGTCCTCCAAGCTATCGGAGTGGTCCTTCAGGCTTGCTGTACCTGTGATTACAAAATGTTCTTAGGACATGGTTTTTGTTATGCCATTTTTTCAGTCCTGCTGGTCTCTGCTTGACTTTATTAAGTATGTGAGCTCTTCCTATGTTGTAAAGAACATGGCAGTTGTGAGCCCTAGACTGACTCACTTCCATTTAGTTTAGCAATCCCAGGCAAAGAAACGCTCTCTCCCAAAATTTAAATATTAATTCAAGGATGATTGACTCATTTTATTGGAGTCATGTGTCAACCTCTAAGCTAATCAAAGTGGTCATGAGAAACCTGGCCATCCTGGGTCATGTGCCACCTTAACTGCTGGGATAGAGCAGAGTCACAGTCATTGACAACCTCACAGAGATGACCTGGAATAGCAGCAAGAGGACCTCGGAAATTAGAAAAGGGAAAGAATTTAGATCAGACAGAAAATTTAGCTAGCTACCATAATTGAATACACTGTGTTTATTTCTTGACTTGATTTCTGCATCTTGGGGCAATAACCCTAGGGTTGCCGTGAGGTCCAAATATGGTTGCTTCATGAAATATGAAATTATATGCAATATTTTATACGTTAGCTATTATTAAACTGAGATTAGTCCATCAGTGGCTGATGAAATATAGATGGATACAGAGGACAACCCTTGATGACTTACTCAGTGGCATGAGTATAGACAAAAGTTAACCAAGGATTAACACCTTAAGAAGAGAGAGAGGGAGAAAACTCATCTTGAAAGTCAGGGTAAATAGGATTGTTAGTTACACATTACAGTGAGTGATGACTAGAGGTACATATTTCGGGAAGGATTATTTGAGGGAAAATGTTATCAAACAAGGCTGCAACCAAGGTGCTGGTCAGGGCTGGATTATTATCAACATACTCAACTGGGAAAGAGTCTGTTTTCAAACTTGGTTGTTTATTGGCAGCACTCAGTTCCTTGCAAGTTGTCAGACTGAGGGTCTCAGCTTCTTGCTGGCTGTCAGCGGAAGACCATCTCGGTTCCTTGTCAACTGTTGGCCAGAGACTGCCCACAATTTCCAGCCAAGCGGCCCCCCTAGCATGGTCTCTTACTTCATCAAAGCCACAAGGGAGAGAGGCTCCCAACAAGAAAAATATTACAACTGTGTGTAACTAATCACCTTCGCAAGAAATGGTTCCTGCCTACACTCAGTTAAGGGAATTGATCACTTAAGTAAAGGAAAACAGGAGGTGAGGATAATTAGGGGCCATCTTAGAGTATCTACTGTACTATGACAACCTATTTTTCTCTCCTTGGTCAGATTTGCAGAAAAAATAAGTTTTAAAAAAAACTTGCTTAACTTTCTATATTCAATAGATGACAGTACGTGTGTAAGTCATGTTGTAGTTGGAGTTCAGTTGCTCAGTCGTGTCCTACTCTTTGTGACCCCATGGACGGCAGCATGCCAGGCTTTGCTGTCCTTCACCATCTCTCGGAGCTTGCTCAAACTCATGCCCATCGAGTTGGTGATGCCATCCAACCATCTCATCCTCTGTCGTCCCCTTCTCCTCCCGCCTTCAATCTTTCTCAGCATCAGGGTCTTTTCAAATGAGTCAGTTCTTCGCATCAGGTGGCCAAAGGATTGGATCTTCAGCTTCAACATCAGTCCTTCCAACGAATATTCAGGACTGATCTCCTTCAGGATGGACTGGTTGGATCTCCTTGCAGTCCAAGGGAGTCTTCAAGAGTCTTCTCCAACACCACAGTTCAAAAGCATCAATTCTTCAGCACTCAGCCTTCTTTATGGTCCAACTCTCACATCATGGTACAGCTCCCCTATTCAGGGAGGGTTCTTGAAATGCTAGACAGGTAACACTTATAAAAAAAAGATGATCAACTCTCTCTTTAAATAAAGATAAATTATTTAACAGAATAAGCTATATGTTAATTTCATCATCCAGCATTTGGGACTTCCATAATGGGAGAGTACTTTTGAAGTTCAACTTGAGACGGAGACAGAAAAGTTCTTAAAGCAGTGAGAATAAAAGTGAGCATAAAAAAGAGCATTCCCTAGATTAGTTAATGTGTGTTTGTGCGTCTCACCAAAGAATCTGACAAGAAGGTTTCGGGTTTTTCTGGAATCGTATCTGAGGGTTTCCTTTGGTAAGACTTTCCATTTATTTCCTTCTTAATCTATAAAGTACATTGGTTGGGACATCTTGCTTACAGTATTTTAGCCCAATAATATTTAGTTAATAAATATCTTCATTTAGTACTGAACTTTTAGACAAAGACAGGGAAAACTTCTGTGATAGTAACTAAATATTTCTTTTGGCCTGGTTATTGGAAATTTTGAGGATTTTGGCCTATTATTCTACTGAATTGCCAAGAATGGTAGTTTAAGTAAGGGGGCTTTCCTTTTTTACTAGAGATTTCTCAATGAACTCCATGCAACAAGAATTGAAAATCTGTTCTGAGATATTGAAAGAGCCACTTTAGACATAACTTGTTCAGGGCATAGACCTTTTCATAGTGCTGGCTCCATTACACTGGGAGTTTTATTCCCATTTGAATAGAATAATAAAACATAAAGTGGAAATAGATATAATATGGGGAAATAAAAAATTATCTATTTCATTAAAAACAATAGTCAATATTTATAATAAATATAAAATGGAATAGAACCTTAAAAGATTGTTAATCACTACACTGTAAACCTGTAACTTATATAATATTGTACAACAATTATATAGTTCAGTTACAAACACAAAATCCCAGTAAGTATAAAGCAAAATCTTTTGTGCTCAAATAAATGTAAAGGATTAATAAATCTATGGTCCTGGGTTTCTTTGTGAAGAATTTTGGGGTGGGGGAGGTAGGATGGAAGATTAGAGTCTTCCTGAGGGTTTCTGGGGGGAAAGTGTAGTCAGGGACAGAGTCTTCTTGTTTGTGCCAGAGTCTGAACTTCAGAAGTCAAGGGAGCAGTAATTGAGGCCAATAAGGTTAGTAGTTCCCTTATCAAGTCAATAAACACATAAATACATCTCATTCTTAAATTATTAGTGAATTTACATATGAAAATGTCAACATGTTAAAGACTTCATTTTTATTTTTTTGGGGAGGGAGACTATGTCAGGATATAGTCTGTGGAGTCAAATTTACTTTTTTGTTATATGATTCTGAGCAAGATAATTACTTTTTTTTCCAAAGTTCAGTGCCCTCATCAATAAAAGGGGCCAATGAATTGAAAGTATGTTGGGAGAATTAAGTAAGAATATTGACCTAGTATTTCACACATAACAAATTCTGAGTAATTGATAGCTGGTGTTCTTATAACTACTTATGTGTCTTCACCTTAGTTTTTCCACTTGTGCAATGGGAGTGACTAAACATAACTCTATATTGGCAAAAGTATTTGCTTTTAAATATAATATTTATTTTACTGTCTTTGGGAAAATACCACATTAAGCAATACTACTAATAAAATAATGATATGTTCAATGCTTGGCATTTTGATGAACTGTGCTTTATGCAGAAACATTTAAGTGTAAAATGTTTTGGTCATCTGCACATTTTCCCCCAGCAGTTAACATTAAAGTATAATAGCTAGTCTTATAAAGCTAAATTGTGAAAAATACAGAGCAAAAATTATGAAAATATTTCTCAATTGAAATAGACATCATTGGTCCTTCAAAGATTTGTGGAACAACATACATTAGCACTGTGCTGGGTATGGTTGATACAATGAGGAGGGAATGACAGGTCACTACTCTTGAGGGCCCTGGAATGTAATGGGAAGAGAGAGACAGTAGAGAGATGCTTATAATGCAGAGGGAAGTGCTTCTGCAGAGGCCTGAGCAGCTTTTGTAATGAGGGTGGAACAATGCCTGAGGCTCTCTGGAAAGATTTCCTTAAGGAAAAGACCCATGAGAAAGGTGAAGAAGAGGAGTTTCTAGGTAAAAGCTAAGTGGGAATAGGTCTTTCAAGAAAAAAGAGTGGTGTGAGCAAAGTAGCACAAGTGTGAGAAAAGATCTGTCATCATAGGAAACAGCAAGAAATGCATTGAAGTCAAGCATAGACTGCATGAGGGAGAGATAGGTGGCTGTGGTGGGACTGGATTATGAAACACTCTGCAGATCAGTTAAGGAGTCTGCATTTCATTCCACAGAGTGTGGAAAACCAGGCTGGGTTTATAAACAGGGAGGGATAGGATTAACTGTCACAAATGATGCCAGAGGAAATAATATCATTCCCTTTTGTTGTTCTGTCCTTAATTCGTGTCCGACTCTTTGTGACCCCATAGACTGCAGCACACCAGGTTTCCCTGTCCTTCACCATCTCTCAGAGTTTGCTTAAACTCATGCCATTGAGTTGGTTTCCTTTTACCTTGTTATTACACTTGAAAACTTAATGAAGCAAGGAGGCTCCCAGGGGCCCCTGGGGGTAAGGAGATGCAAGCCTGAGGCACCTCCCTCACCCGCACCCAGGAGAGCATTTGCTGTTGTCAGGGAACTGTCATCTCCGAGGAAAAGAATGAATTGTTCAGGCAGAGAGTATATTTGGAAAAAATAGTTGTATGTATAATTTTCCCCAAAATTTTAGTATTATGAAAATCAGGTTTTATAGGTAAAGCAAAGATTGCTACCATCCTCAGAGGTAATTCAGGTGACTCATATGAAAAATCAGGTTCTGTACAGGTTATCCAGAGTGGAGACAGTCCTCTGAGAACTGGGAATTCTCAAAACATTTTCTCTACTGCAGAGAAGCCGAAAGGGATGTGGGTTGAAATAGTTTGTTAATGTATGTCCCTTACTTATATGTAGAAATGTGCTGTGAAACTCATACAGCACATCTTTACAGACAAAAAGGCAAGAAATAAATGTGCAGGAGTGTACAAAAGCAAAGCATTGGAATTCTGATTCCAAAGAAGGTACCCAAATCCTCCTATTCTAATGGATTCACTGTAATCTCTGTATTATGGAATGTATTATGGTCATCTTTCCTTTTTCTTCTTCATAAGTAAACTACCTCAGAGGAAACTTCACTGCATTTCATAAACAGAATAGAAATTCCTGGTTTCCATACCAACCATGCCAACTTCTCTTTGTCTCTCACTTATTTATATATTCATCCATTTAACCAACAAATATTTATCATGTATGTAGGTACTGATGGGAAAATCAGGAAGATCTAAGTAGATCTCCTGTCCTCATAGAGTTTCATGTCTAATGAGGGAGAGAAATACTACATAAACACTCAGAAGTGCAATCCCTGTCTTCCAGAGGCCAGTTTGAACTTGGCCTACTGAGAATGATTGGCTGGAGCCCCCAGATCCACATCCTGGGGCCAGAAGCTCCGCTCAGCACATATCCAGGCCCCTGTCACTCATGGTCTCCCCTCCTGCCAGGCTTCTCCTGTTCTGTGATGAAGCCTCCACTGTTCTGTGGTTCTTTCAAAGAAGATATTAACTCATCCCTTCCGCAATTTCCACTGGACACTCATTCACATAAAGTGTAAGTAGGACTGACTTTAACCAAGATTTGGGAGTAGGAGGATAGTCCACAGCACGGATGCACAGCAAATGAATGTGAAAACATACTTGGATATTCATGATTTTAGAAGTCCATTCAACCATCGAATTTCTCATTGGACTTTCATGTCTCTTCAATACTCAGCCTTCTATCACATCACTGGTTCCTCCTTTCTCTCCACTTCCTTTCCTCCTCCTGTGTTTCCCTTCCCACGACTGCTCAGAAGCAAGCAACCAACCACCCCAATAACAAACACAATGAACAGTAAACAAATCCCTTTATTCTTTCATGGAGCCTGACCATTTTTTTTTTTTTTTTTTTCTTATTTAGATTCCTAAAGACACTCATACTCTCAGAATTACACTTTCTACTCCAAAAGGCTTATCTGTGTATTATATGGAACAAGGATATTTTCTATCCTAAGAGAAATTCTGTTGCCATCTGTTAAGATATATGTATATACATAGTTTAGTTTATCAGGATATATTACTAATTAGGATGCATGCTCTAGCAGAAAGTTGTTTTTTGGTTGCTAAGTTGTGTCTGACTCTTTTAGACCCCATGGACTGCAGCATGCCAGGCTTCCCTGTCCTTCACTATCTCCCTGAATTGGCTCAAACTCATGTCCATTGAGTTGGTGATGCCATCCAACCATCTCATTCTTTGTCATCCCCTTCTCCTCCTGCCTTCAATCTTTCCCAGCATCAGGGTCTTTTCCAGTGAGTAAGTTCTTCGCATCAGGTAGCCAAAGTATTGGAGCTTCATCTTTTGCATCAGTCCTTTCAATGAATATTCAGGGTTGATTTCCTTTAGGATTGACTAGTTTGATCTCCTTGCAGTCCAAGGGACTCTCAAGAGTCTTCTCCAACACCACAGTTCAAAAGCATCAATTCTTCGGTGTTCAGCCTTCTTTTTGGTCCAACGTTCACATCTGTACATGACTAATGGAAAAACCATAGCTTTAACTATTCAGACCTTTGTCAGCAAAGTGATGTCTCTGCTTTTTAATACACTGTCTAGGTTTGTCATAGCTTTTCTTCCAAGGAGCAAGTGTCTTTTAACTTCATGACTGCAGTCACCATCTACAGTGATTTTGGAGTCCAGGAAAATGAAATCTGCCACTGTTTCATTTGCCCCCCTCACCCCCCGCCATCTATTTGCCATAAAGTGATGGAACCAGATGCCATGATCTTGGTTTTTTGAATGTTGAGTTTGAAGCCAGCTTTTTCCCTCTACTCTTTTACTTTCCTCAAGAGGCTCTTTAGTTCCTGTTAGCTTTCTGCCATTAGGGTGGTATTATCTGCATATTTGAATTATTGCTATGTCTCCTGGCAATCTTGATTACAGCTTGTGATTCAGCCAGTCTGGCATTTCACATGATATACTCTGCATAGAAATTAAATAAGCAGCGTGACAATATATAGCCTTGATGTACTTCTTTCCCAGTTTGGAACTAATCCATTGTTCCATGTCTGGCTCTAACTGTTGCTTCTTGACCTGCATATAGGTTTCTCGAGCAGCAGGTAAGGTGGTCTGGTAGTCTCATCTCTCTTTAACAATTTCCCACAGTTTGTTGTGATCCACACAGTCAAAGCCTTTAGCGTAGTCAAAAGAAAGTTAGGAAGTACAATAGAATACAGTTTTAGGACTGGGGAGTTAAACTGAAAAATTAGGGAAAGGAATTTCCCTGAGAAAGAATAGCATTTCTGAAGTGCATTAGCTAGGCACAAATTGTGGGGGAAGGGCACTTCAGCAGGGGGGCATACTAAAATACACATGAAGGTGTGGGGAGAGGAAGGAGTTTGGTGCACTGGACAAACCAGAGAGGGCAGTATGGCTACACCCTAAAGAGGAAGAGGAGAAAGAAAGTGATGAAGGTGGAGAAGTATGCAGTAGCTAGGTCCCATGTGACGCTGCCATCCGTATGACTCCAATTTGTAAGTTTCTGGCTCTTATCTAACAAATAAAATGACACCATGAATTATTTTTACTAAATTTTGACTTTATTGACTTTCAAAACAGAAACAGTTGCACTAAAGCTGACAATTCATACAGACAAACAGACAGACAGACAGACACACACACACACACACACCCCCTCCCCCACACACATTATATAGAGACCTTCCCCGAGGGCCATATAGTTTGGCATTGTTACAAGTCTATTCTATGGCCACATATATGATTCTGGGTCAGCTGGGTAATTAATTGAAAATTGTCTTCATATTCATTTTCCTTCCCTAGGAATGTTTCCTGCAGAAAGACCCAGAATATGAAGCTTTCTAGAACAGTTTTGAAAAATGTTGCCTGCCAGCAACTATTCTCTATTGTCTTTCAGGACTTGTATCCACCCAGCTGACACATCCATTTCCCCTGTAGAGCAAGTAGCTTCTTGCTCTGCCCTGTGCCTTACTATTGGTAAGGCGGTGCGGGAATACATTGTAGTTCTGTTTACCACCAGGGTAAACTGCCCTCCTATAACATTCTTGTAGAAAGGCATTTTGGGGGGTTCAGTAAAGTCTCCCTCTATTTACAGGTACTGAAAATAACATACACACACACTCTAGACATTTCACCCACTCCTTATTGCCAAGGTTAATTAATCTGGCCCTTGGCGCTTTAGACCTCATAACATTCGTGTATTTATGATGATATCCATTCTGTTATTTTCTGAAAATAAATTATTTTGTTTGCTTTCCCAGTTCTACCAAGCTACCTTACTTTTCTTCTCCACTCTTACTTTTCAACTACTCATAACCGTTCCTTTTAAGCTGCCATTTTATTGAAAGTAATAAATTAAGACATTCATCTTCAGTGGTTTCACCTTTGCATAAGAGTCAGCAACTTACACACTAGCATGCTCACAGTGTTAAGCAGACAGGAATTCAATTCAGTAGCAAAAACATTCACTGACCTTAGAAAGAAAACTTTCCATTTATAGTTACTGGCTAGTCTTATACAGTTGCAACTTTCCAATACAGTATAATACTTTAAGATTAAATATTTTGAGGAATTTGTATCTTCTGTGCCTCTTCCCCAAAATGAAGCCACTGGCCACTTGCTGAGACTGATTTTGCTGGAGGTACTGAGTCTACAGCTGGTCATCTTGAGAGTCAGTGCTTACGATGGATCCTTGGCTGCTGGTGTCGGCAGTTTCATAGCACTTTTGGTCTTTGGCAAAGTTGATGAAAACCTGATTTTTCAAGGGAAATGAAGCCATTAGCACTTGTAAACCAAAGGAAGAAATAAGGGGTGTGCATTTGTGTGGTGTGTGCAGAATGGGAGAGCAAATAAAAAGAAAACTAGATTTCACAGTGCTAAGTTGCTTCGGTTGTGTCCAACTCTTTGTGACTCCATGGACTATAGCCCACAAGGCTCCTCTGTTCATGGAGTTTTTCCAAACAAGAATACTGGAGAGAGTTGCCATTTCCTCCTCCAGGGGGGTTCTTCTGATCCAGGGATCAAACTGGTGGTGTCTCTTACAACTCCTGCACTGGCAGGCAGGTTCTTGACCACTAGTGCCACCTGCGAAGCCCCAGATTTCATAGGGGCACACCCAAATATATACACAAACTCTCATTAGGAATCCTTCCTCTAGGTGTTGAAATTTAACTGGAGTTTGAAAATAGTACCTTTGACTACATTTATAATCATAATAAATGATAAAATCTAAAACTATAATTGAACACCTATAGCCATATACTTGTGTCTATTTGATCTGTATCAATATCTTTCAAGTATAAATAAGGAGCCCAATCCAAGCTCCTATCACACATTTCTACGATGACGTTGAGAGAAATTTCACTAGTTTTAAGAATTAATAATCTGAAATAAAATTTGTATGCAAATATCACATTATGTTCCTTATGCTTACTATTTAACAGGCAGACCTTTACGACTTTGTTTAAAATCATCAATTCTATTAGTCATAGATTCATCCAGAAAATTTTGAGAGACATGATACTGGTAACTGCTTACAAGTTCAAGGATAAATCTGTGTTGGCAAAGCCATAATTGCCTTAACTCTCCATAAATAAAACTCTCTGTAAGATGCAGCAAGATTTGGAGGCCACTTTAGCCTCCCTTTCAGGCCCTCTCCAGTGACAGGTACAATCAGATGCTCTATATGTCAGATTGGTTGAACTGTATAAAACTAAAACAGTGCAAAGGTAAAGGAGGATGCTCCATGAAGCCTCCACTTACTGTATATAAATGTAACTAAGACAGATGATTTGAATGAAAGAAAAGAATCCTGCATTTACCATTTTGGTTGCCTTAATCTAGCAGATCTAAAGCTTTGGCACCAAAATCTCACTAGATAACCCCATCCTCCCCCAATCTAGAAAGCAAATCAATAGAAATGTTATTTAAGAAACATTCCAAGGAGAAAGGAAGGAAAGTGTTAACAGTTATTTGTTTTATAGATGAAAATAATTGTTGCTTTACATATACAGACAACTTATGGGTACAGATGTCTTAGAGAAGGAAAAAAATTTTTTTCTCCATTAAAATTAGTTAACTCTTCACATTTTTTAATAACATCCCAAAATGCACTTAAAAATAAATTAACCTAAATTTTTCAGGTGCAAGATTAGATATTGCTTCAATTAAAAATAAATTGAAGGTCATTAAAAAGAAATAATTATGTATAATTAAATTTAAAAAATAAATAAATAATCAGAATGTATTAATGTGACATTGTGTACATGGACCTTGGTATCCAGCCTACCTCTTCCAGAGTGGTCTGACTCACTAAGAAATTTGTGATATTTAAAGCAGTCTTGTTGGCCTCCAGAAGATCAAAAATGTTTGCTACTCCTCCTGCAGTGACTGGCACATGATATTCTAACATGCTGAGATGCTGATCCTGTGGGAACCAAAGGGGGGGGGTGGAATTTATTTATCAATGTCAGGTAATACTGAGTAGACTAGACAAAACTTGACCAAGAGCTAAGAAACACACTGAAATTCATTCCTCTGGAAGTGATCAGTTCAGTTCAGTCACTCAGTCGTGTTCGACTCTTTGTGACCACATGGACCTCAGCACGCCAGGCCTCCCTGTCCATCACCAACTCCCAGAGTTTACCCAATCATGTCCAGTGAGTCGGTGATGCCATCTAACCATCTCATTTTCTGTCATCCCCTTCTCCTCCTGCCCTCAATCATTCCCAGCATCAGGGTCTTTTCAAATGAGTCAGCTCTTCACATCAGGTGGCCAAAATATTGGAGTTTCAGCTTCATCATCAGTCCTTCCAATGAACACCCAGGACTGATCTCCTTTAGGATGGACTAGTTTGATCTCCTTGCAGTCCAAGGGACTCTCAAGAGCCTTCTTCAACACCACAGTTCAAAAGCATCAATTCTTTTGCTCTCAGCTTTCTTTAGAGTCCAATGTTACATCCATATATGACTACTGGAAAAACCATAGCCTTGGCTAGACGGCCCTTTGTTGGCAAAGTAATGTCTCTGCTTTTTAATATGCTATCTAGGTTGGTTATAACTTTCCTTCCGAGGAGTAAGTGTGTTTTAATTTCATGGCTGCAGTAACCATCTGCAGTGGTTTTGGAGCCCCCCAAAATAAAGTTTGCCACTGTTTCCACATCTATTTGCCATGAAGTGATGGGACCGAATGCCATGATCTTAGTTTTCTGAATGTTGAGCTTTAACCCAACTATTTCACTCTTCTCTTTCACTTTCATCAAGAGGCTCTTTAATTCATTGCTTTCTGCCATAAGGGTGGTGTCATCTGCATATTTGAGGTTATTGATATTTCTCCTGGCAATCTTGATTCCAGCTTGTGCTTCATCCAGTCTGACATTTTGCACGATGTACTCTGCATATAAGTTAAATAAGCAGGGTGAGAGTATACAGCTTTGACATACTTCTTTCCCAATTTGGAACCAGTCTGTTGTTCCATGTCCAGTTCTAACTGTTGCTTCTTGACATGCATACAGATTTCTCAGGAGACAGGTCAGGTGGTCTGGTATTCCCATCTCTTTAAGAATTTAAGAGTTTGTTGTGATCCACACAAAGGCTTTGGCGTAGTCAATAAAGCAAAAGTAGATGTTTTTCTGGAACACTTTTGCTTTTTTGATGATGTAGCAGATGTTGGCAATTTGATCTCTGGTTCCTCTGCCTTTTCTAAATCCAGCTTGAACATCTGGAAGTTCATGGTTCATGTACTGTTGAAGCATGGCTTGGAGAATTTTGAGCATTATTTTGCTAGCATGTGAGATGAGTACAATTGTCCATTAGTTTGAGCATTCTTTGGCATTGTCTTTCTTTGAAATTGGAATGAAATCTGATCTTTTCCAGTCCTGTGACTACTGCTGAGTATTCTAGATTCGCTGGCATATTGAGTGCAGCACTTTCACAGCATCATCTTTTAGGATTTGAAATAGCTCAACTGGAAAAATAATGTGTATGCTTGGAAACTAACGGCTTTTGAAGACAGATAAGTTTTGTGAATGTCTGAGAGAAAACAAATTAAAAAGCTAATAAAAATTTCAAAACATTCTACATTCATGTGTACCTAGAAAGTGACTATAATGTTGCCTAGAAAAAATATTGTGGAATGATATTGCTAATGTCAGATTACAATAAGTTCACATAAGCTTTTTCAGAGATAACTTTTAGAAATGTCTTTTTTTTTTTTAATACTAGAATTGTTCTAAAAGGCGAAGGATTAGTTGTTCAATTTATATTGGCTAAAGTTGGAAGATTTCAAAAGCATTGTCTAGGAGAAATCTCATTCAAATAATGCCACATTCTTTCTTAACTCTAAAAATCCTTTCAATTTATTTAGTCCATAGTATTACCATCAACTTAGTACTCTATTCTTATTTCCTTGGAGTATCTTTAACATTTTGCTTTTCTGAATATTTTATCAGTTATCATGTCCCATTTATTTTCCTTTATTTTTCCATTTATTTTTACTCTCAAATGTAACCATTCCTCTCTATGTGCACCATCAATATTATTAACTTGATGCTTATCATTCCATATCTGAGTTATTGCAAGAGCCTCTTCAGAAGCCTAGAAACCATATACACTCATATGTTCCAGCACAAAGTAGCTAGAATAATCTTTCCTAAATACTAGTTTGGTTAGGATGTTTTTTTACTCCATAATCAACCCCTGTAACCCTTGTGGGTCAGATCAAGATTATTACTGGAAACTCCTCTTCTCACACCTTTGCTTACTGTCTAGTCCCTCCCATGGATTTGTGTTTACATCACACCTGTCACTGCAGTCAGGCCATCTTACTTATTTTTACTTTCAAATTATTGTTTTGCTATCTCCCTTTTAGAGATCTGGAAACCATCATGTACTTGTAAAGAATGGTCTACATAGGAAGACATCAAACTTTGATCATCACTGCACTTGTCTTGTAAGCTCTGTCCCATGAGGAACAGACCAGGACAAATACAATCTCAAGTTCACTGAAAGAAAAACACTATGACCAATTGGATTTGTGCAAAAATAAGGCATTCTTTCATTTTAAATTTGATTTTAATTTAGATCATAGAAAATGGTCTTTGATAAGAATCGTAAAAGCTATTTCTTCCTGGAGAACTTAGTTTAGGTTTCAGAGGTTGAGGCAAAAGTATTTTGTAGAAGTAAAAGAATTGTTTTTAAAAATGCTCTCTATTTTGCTTTCCAGAATCACTTTATGTTAATATGGTGCCTGACAGTTCATGAAGCATCTTTGTGGACATTTTATCATTTCGTTCTCACACCAGTCTTGTGAAGAAGATGTCAACAGTATTTATAAAATATGAATATGAGGCTTAGAGACTTTAAATCTCTTGCTGGAATCACACAGGTAGAGCTGGATCTCAGTCCAAGTCTTATAATTTCTTTTCATCATTCCACAACTGATTTTCGTTTTAAAATAATTATTTGCTATAATCATCTTGTACAAATTACCTGCACATCAAAGATGATATAATGATAACTTTTTTGCCAAGTGCATTTAAATGTGTATTATGTGAGATTTATGTGTATACATTTGTGTGTGCCCATTCTGTTAATACATATATGTAAGATGAAATTAATTGAGTGATATTTCAGGTAGTATGTGATTGGAGCACTTGATTTCCAAGCAGTTCTCCTCAAAACTTTGTGGGCTTATTTTTCAAATGAGGAAAGCAAAGGAGATAATCTCTTCTAGCTGTGACATACAGACAGGAACTCTGTAATTTTTTTTTTTTTCCTAAGAAGAAAAGCCCTCCGTCATATGTATTTGTCATCCCTCACTTCTCTAACATATATAACCAATAAACTACTTAAGTATACAATCCAACCTGAAAACTAATACAATATGGTCATAAAGCCTTTGTGAGGAAGAAATAATGGTATGTAAAAGGATTATGACACTCTTAAGCAGCTACAAAAATATATAACTTAATTTGAAGATTCTATTTGTTCATACTAAGTATGCTTCAGAATATCTTAACCATCTTGAACTAATAAATATATTAAGATGAATAATAAAGATATGGTCAACTTGAAAACAACAAACATCCACTACCCTATTACAACTATCAAAACCAGTCAGTCTCTTACTTACTTTTAAGTATGTTTTTGGAAAGTGCAGTTGCATGAACCTTGTGAGGGCCTCCATGCTCACTCTGGCATTCTTCACGTGAACCTTAACAGTAAATCCTCGCCCAAACCTAGAAAGAAGTGCAAAACATATGAGTTATGTTTTGCTGAAATAGCTCTTCTGGAATTCTAAATAATGACACAGGACCCAAGCTGACCATTACAGGCCCTTTTCCTACACAAAGACTATCACTTTGCAATAAAAAGTTCAGGGCATGTTGCAAACTGGAAATAGTGCACTGCCATGACTTTTTATTTCTACCAGTATATAAAGTCAGATCCTTTGGACAAAAGCTGCATTAGAAATAAAATATGAAGTCTTGGCTTTCTTTGGCATCCATGAACTGGTGTGTCTTCTGTCCTTCAGTTGTGTCTGACCCTTTGTGACCCCATGGACTGTATGTAGGCCATCAGGCTTCTCTGTCCATAGAACTCTCCAGGCAAGAATACTAGAGTGGGTAGCCATTCTGTTCTTCAGGGGATCCTCCCAACCCAGGGATCGAACCTGGCTCTTCTACACTGCAGGCAGATTCTCTACCATCTAAGCCACCAGGAATTGATGTCAATTTTGGGGCTAAATACTTTATAATTTAAATCAAAGAAGGTCTTGAGAGCCAAATTATTGAAGATTTGGTATCAACTGTAGAGATTAAAATCATTGGAGTTTTAAAAATAAATAATAAACCAATATAACTGCTAACTTTTATACTTTATACTTTTGCATCAAAAGTAGTGTTTGTAAACAAGTCGCGGCAGACTCTCTGAGAATAACATGTAAGTTCTTTTTCATCCTTTTTTCATATCTTGATCAACTTTGTTTTGTAAGAAAGTCAAGCTGTTGTACAGATAAAGATATAAAGGAAAGTCATGGTGTTTGAAGATTAACATGCATATGTACTCTGGCAAATATATTAATTTAATTTTAATTTGATAGCATGATATTCATGTACACATCCCCAATGTATTTTGGTTAAAAGATTTTAAATGTAGTAAAAATGTTAAATAGCTTACTGAAAGCCTATGCAAATGACAAATAAACATACTAGACAAAAATCACTGCCTTCATGTACTTGTCAAGATCTAATTTGTTACAGAGTTAACTCTTGAAACTACTTCCTGAGAGTATTTTGGTTGGGGAATAATAATCATATCATTATTATATTATCATTATTATTAGCTTTTAGGCCTTCTAGGTTTGGGCGTTATTAATTAAAAAACATTCAATCCTCAGTACTGTTATTTAACTTCAAAGTGAATCAATGGTTAGCTTCTCCATTCCAGTTTTACTACGCATTGTAGGATAGGCTGCTGAGATAATCTTTGAAGGCAAGTATAGCACTGGTAGATCGATTACTCTACAGCGTGTGTTAAACAATGCATTTGTTCTTTACCTGCTCTTAATGTGCTGCAGTGATCCAATACATTGAAACCTTCCATTCACCATAATGGCCAACCTTGTACAGAGAGCCTCACATTCTTCCATGCTGAAAGGCAGAATCATGTCAGCATTCTGGGCACAGAAAATTGGCTTAAGTTCATAAGCATAAGTTTAACTCTTTTCTTTATGGCACCTTAGAAATACTGTTTGAATATTTGAGTCCCTTAAACTGTCTTTTCCTTTGAAGAACAAAAAAATCTTTTAACATATAACGTAAATGTCTTTGCATAGGGTTTATTACTGTTTCTTTTCAAACTTGAGGCCATCTTGCTCACCTGGATTGCTGCTCTATCAAACAGTATTTCTTTCAAGCTCTTTCAAGCTGTGAATTAAGACCTACATTTCGTACGAAATATTTCCAAAACAATACTAAGTTGTTTTCATCATGCCTT
Source organism: Cervus canadensis (assembly GCF_019320065.1). Taxonomy (NCBI): domain Eukaryota; kingdom Metazoa; phylum Chordata; class Mammalia; order Artiodactyla; family Cervidae; genus Cervus; species Cervus canadensis. Next base: position 31,577,883 of record NC_057409.1, on the reverse strand, counting down.
ATACTCAATATTTAGATGACTTTTTTTAGTTTTTTTTTGGTCACACCCTACAGCATGCAAGATCTTAGTTCCCTGACCAGAGAGCAAACCTGTGCCCCCTGCAATGGAAGCACAGAGTCTTAACCACTGGGCCACCAGCGAAGTCCCTCAGTTAGCTTTTATGTTTTTGTATTTATAACCAGTTAACCTGTACTTGATTATATAATTCTGACTTCATGGACTATGATACTAGAGGAGATCTTAGGTATCATCTTGAGATCTTAGGTCCACTTAAACACAAAAGTTAATGGAAAATCAGAGGAATGATTGAGTTAAGAGGGTCAAAAGTTATGAAAATTTTATTTTTTAATAGATTGCTAGGCCCTGTCCAACCGCAACAGCTGGGATCTCACCAGGAAATCCTCTTGACTTGCTCTTTTGACTATGAACATAAAATACTTTAATCCAATTGTGGAATTCACTCTCAGTATATGTTACACAGGATTATGTCCACTCATCTGTCATCTGACTCTAAAGTTCCACACCCAATTTACCTATGAGAAGTGAGGATGACGGAACATTTATTCTGGACTTCTTCTGAAATGATCTTCCAGAGGTGCCGTTTTGACTTAGGATCCATTCCAGAGCTTGGTTCATCCTTAATAGAAAGTTACAAGAAGAATTTGTCAAATTAATTAAATTTTGATGAGGTTCTTTACATGAATCATTGCATCTCACTTGCCTAGAACAGAAATCACTTTTCGAGGTCCTGTGACTAACTTGTTTTATACTTAATGGGCTTCTTTCTGCTGCTGTCAAAAAGCTCAAAATTAATCATTTTAAATTGTCAATCTGTTTTAAAAAGTGCCTCAGTGAAGTTGACACTCTGTTACTTTACACATGTCTCTTATATTTCTTGGAAAAAAATCTGCTTCAATTACTGACAAAGCCAGAGTTTTGATATTTAATACTATATCATCACATATATATCTGAAGCTACATCAACAAGATTGCTGCCTTGGTCCTGATGGTAGAATTGTGCCTATGAGTGATAGATAATATGCCATGTGAAGCACAGAGAATGCAATTTTTTTGTTAATATGATTGAGGTGTATTTTCAGTTTTATGTTATTAATTGAAATTTAATACTCCTGGGGGAAATAAAAGCAAGATTTGCAGAAAATGCCAAATAGAAAGATATAAATTACATTTTAAAATAAATGACATTTTGAAAAATTATTCAGGCATAAACTTAGAAATGCAGCAATGGAGAAGCTAAACAAGCAATAATAGATCTTGACAGATGATTAAAAAAATCAAACTGTAGGTCAAGATTAAGTAAAAATTAAAAATATATGTCTGAAATGGAAAGTATGCAGATAGGATCAACAGAGGTTTATTTTTATAGCAAGGGGTTAATTTGAAATTAAGAGAAAGAAATGAGTATTAGCTTGGGGAAACAGTAAAGATTATATTGTTACTGTTCCTATTTTTGAAGACAATGGCATATATAGTAAATATATATAAAAAATATATAGTATCTTTCTCTCATGGCCTGATTTCAATTCAGCTCATTAACGCATAATATTTGCATAGAGCTTTTTAGCATTTTAAAGCACTTTACATCTATTATCTCATAGGGGTGCCTAAGGATTGTTTTCTTCAATTTAAGGGACACTTATACAATAGAATTCCATTATAAGTGTCGATTGGCAGGAAGATAATGCATTATATGCTTCCGGTATTATAAAGAGAGGCCTTATGCATTACTCTAACTGGGCAGTTTAAATGATTTGATCTTCTATATTACTTAATCCCTGAAATAATGTGGTGATTTATAACTGGTGATTTTATTGCATAGTTAAGCCTCTTTTGAAGTTTTGGAAGTCCCTGAATGAAGGGGATCTTCCAGAATAAGGGCAGCTTATTTCTCTGAAATAAACACTTCACAAGGTTTGGCTTGGGGAACAGAATGCTATGTCACCCCTAGGGTAACTTATATTTCCAGGTGATCAATTTAATTTTTCAGACTTTAATCAAAATATTAACATGACATGTATTTCTTGCTTCCAAAAAATTCAGGTAAAATAGAATGGCATATTTTCAAGATTGCATCTCAAGCTAGGTAACTCATGTTTTTAAGCAACAAGGAGATAACATTTTAGCACAACACATTGTCCTAAATCGTATATTTCCTTTTTAGTAGAAGTTGGAAAATGTGTTAATTCACCTGACCAGTTACCAATACAACTGATTTCGTCAATAACTGGGAATCAAATTCTGTCATAGTTTTACATACTCATCTGAACATCCTGAATTTATTTCAGCTACTTCCTATTCCCACGTTTCCTCTGAAATTACCTGAGCCATAGCTTCAGACAAAAAATATTTTTGAGGGCATATTATTATGGCAACAAATTACCTGGTATAAATTTCCTTAATGAGACAGTATATGTGAAGTGCTTTACAAAATAACCAGCATAGTGATTCCCAATCCAGGAATCGAGTAGCAGTCTCCTGCATTGCAGGTGGATTCTTCACCAGCTGAGCTACCAGGGCAGCCCCTAATGAGACCTCAGTAAGTGCTTATTGCAATAATGATAATGAAATGTTATATACACAATTGAATATGTGATTCTAAATGGGCAGTAGCCTTTTTCATAATGATCCTCTTACCAGCAACAGAATGGAAGGTTTCCCTATCAAGGCCAGCGCAGTAGACAATTTTCTCTTTGTGCCGTAACTACACATAGCGGTAACTGTGTCCTTGTAGGGCAGCAGGTGAAGTCTCCCAAGGAGTTTCTGAACAGTCTGTGGGTGGAAAAAAGGACTTGTTGATTTTCCCTCACCAAAACCCTTAAAGCATTAAATGGGAAAAGAGCTACTTGTGAACAGAAAGTTTTATAATGGAGAAATACGTATTTTAGCTTTATTTTCAAAGGTTCACTTAAAGATGAATAGTTCATTTAGAGATAAATGCAATTCTGTGGAGGCTCATTCATAAACGGGATTTCTTGTCCCCCCAGTACATGTGCGTGTATGTGTGTATGTGTTTACAATGGTTCTTTCTGCTGTATTGACACAGGATTTACTTTTAAGCTTCAAAGAGCTAAAACAGAATCCATCCCTTTACAAGGCAGGTTTCTTATTGCTTGTCATCACTGTTTCATCTTTTTTCTTACTGTGGGGTGAGCTGTCACAAAGGCTTTAGGTCTATTTAAAAATGACCCAGGATCAAAACTGTAGTGTATTAACTTAGGAATCTTGGGTTCTTGTGGCTATTTAAGTAGTTAAATAGCTCTGGCAAATAGTGGAATCCTAGGAGGATTTAAGTAGTCCCCGAGGGTTGCAAAAATAGAGAAAACTGCCCAAAAGATTAGTCCTTCCATTAAAAAGGCAAATAATTGCAGTGAGGTACAAAAGCACATTTCAAAAACCAAATTGTAACCTATTCTATTTCACTTGGGCATTTTGTGCATGCTCAGTCGGACACTCAGTTGTGTCCAACTCTCTGATACCCTATGGACCCACCAGGCTCCTCTGCCCATGAGATTCTCCAGGAAAGAATACTGGAGTCGGTTGCCATTCTATCCTCTAGGGGATCTTCTCAACCCAGGGATCTAACCTACATCTTCTGTTTCTCCTGCACTGGTAGGCGGATTCTTTACCACAAGCCACTTGGGAAGCCCATTTTGTAGGTAGTTCCAAGTTTCAATGTTTATATGAACACTAAAAGATATATAAGCATTCACCAACCAAGGCTCAGTCCAGAGCCTAAGGCAAATCTCATTCTTTATTCTACAGTTTTTAAAAGATAATGGAATAAATACGGGCCAAGATGTTTCTAAAGCTGAGTTCATAGGTGCATTTATTATATATATATATATATTATATATATATATATATAATCAAGCTAATACTGCCTCCATTATCACTGTCAGGAGAAAATTGTCATAGTTTTCCAGATATCAACTTGGTCTTGAGGGTGGGTGGATGGGAAGCATAAACAAAAATGGTTTTCAAATAAACTAGTTCTTCACATTTATACTCACTTCTTTAATATCTTTTTCTGGAATTCCATGTATTCTAGCATAGAAATATAAATGTTCTTCTATGGTTACCAGGTCATCCAAAGCATCTTCCTGAGGACAGTAGCCAATTAATGAGCTGTGAGAGTTAACGTGAGCCAGAGACCTGAATAAAAAGCATCAAAAACATGAATGACTTTCTAAAGATGTTTCCCTCCTAGCCCTCAGACGCTGGGTATGTGTGCATGCTAAGTCACTGCAGTTGTGTCTGACTTCATGCGATCCTATGGACTGCAGCCTGCCAGACTCCTCTGTCCATGGGGTTTTCCAGGCAAGAATACTGGAGTGGCTTGCTGTGCTCTCCTCCAGGGTATCTTTACAACTCAGAGATCGAATCCACACCTCTTACGTCTACCTGCTTTGGCAGGTGGGTTCTTTACCACTAGCGCCACCTGGGAAGCCCCTCAGATGTTGAGAGGGTAGTTCTGTTTGGGTTGTGGCAATTGGTGAGTCGTAAAAAGATGTAAAATGATCCCACCATCATAGTCACACTGAAAAATTTAAAAATTTCCACTCATTTGAGTAGCTGGTTTTTTCCTAAGGATTTCATAATATAACCACAAAATAACATCAAAAGTTCACTTTAATTATTTTTCTCATTTAATTACGTTTTGTTTGGTAATTTGAAGCAATTGTTTTTCATACCCAGTCTTATTTCTGATCAGAATGTTTCCACTTGTAGGAATTATGTCTCCAGTCAGCATCTTGAAGATGGTGGTTTTTCCTGCTCCATTCACCCCAAGAAGTCCAAAGCACTGGTTTGAGGGAGAAAAAAAAAGATGTAAACTAATTCAAACCAAAGACACGTTTCTATTATATCTCTTTTCTTCCTTTCCTTTGGTGAAATAAATTATCAAGAAAAATAAATCACTGGATATTGCAGTGCTTTGTTGGCATTGGATAAAGCTTTCACTTTTATTTTTTTTAAATTTTTTTTATTAGTTGGAGGCTAATTATTTCACAACATTTCAGTGGGTTTTGTCATACATTGATATGAATCTGCCATAGATTTACACGTATTCCCCATCCCGATCCCCCCTCCCACCTCCCTCTCCACCCGATTCCTCTGGGTCTTCCCAGTGCACCAGGCCCGAGCACTTGTCTCATGCATCCCACCTGGGCTGGTGATCTGTTTCACCTTAGATAGTATACATGCTGTTCTTTTGAAATATCCCACCCTCACCTTCTCCCACAGAGTTCAAAAGTCTATTCTGTATTTCTGTGTCTCTTTTTCTGTTTTGCATATAGGGTTATCATTGCCATCTTTCTAAATTCCATATATATGTGTTAGTATGCTGTAATGTTCTTTATCTTTCTGGCTTACTTCACTCTGTATAAGGGGCTCCAGTTTCATCCATCTCATTAGGACTGATTCAAATGAATTCTTTTTAACAGCTGAGTAATATTCCATGGTGTATATGTACCACAGCTTCCTAAGCTTTCACTTTTAAAACAAATGGGTGCTTAAGTATCTTTTTCTCCTTTAACCATCTGAATATTTGTGTATATACCTAGGACTTGTTTTACATATTATACTCTAGCATGCCTCTGTGTGACATGATAGAATATCCAATAAGGCAGATGTGCTAACCTGACAAAGTAACTGCATTTACAAATTTAAAATTATTCACACAAAATCACAACTTTACTAAATAAGTAACTGAAGAAATAATCTCTTTATCCGATTGAATAAATTTGATGCGTTTAGTTTGCAGCCCGCCTCGGCAAAAACGGAAATACCCACATTCTCTTTCTGCTTTCAAAGCTGTCTTACTATTGCTTCTATGAAAACAGCAATAATATGAATATGAATGCAATTCTAGGACCTCAGTTCTGACAACTGACTTCTATATGCTGTCTTTTGAAGAGGCCTAAAAACTAAGAGTTGAAAAGAGCTCCCTGAACAGACTTCTTGACTGAAAGTCCATTCAAGAAGGATACTAACTTGGGAAGGGGATCAGGATACGGTGAGTCCTCCCTGCCAAGAGGGGAAGGTTACAGGATAAGTATCACATAGACACATGTAAATTATATATATATATAGAATTCATCAAAATATTCAAAGACTGACTTCATATTTCCAGAAAAAAATTAAGGAAAGACAAAATTTTTGTCACTTACCATGTCAACATAAAGGATGCATGCATGCCTGCATGCTCAGTCATATCCAACTCTTTTGCAACCCCCATGGACTGCAGCCTGCCAGGCTCCTCTGTCCATGGAATTTTCCAGGCAAGAATACTGGAGTGGGTTGCCATTTCCTCCTCCATATAAAGGATTGTTAGAAACAAAACATTGTTCCTTACCTCCCCAGCAGGTATCCCAATGCTGATGTTGTTTACAGCTATAATCTTTTTGTGGATAAGTTGGTAAGTCTTTGTGAGACGATGGAGTTGGACCAGGTCATAATCATTTGCACCTTTCTCAACTCTAAATCTTTCAGCCTGCACATCTTCATCTTCATCTATTGTCTCAATAACAGATGAAGAGCTAAATTTTCTAAAGAAGAGCCTAAAAAATGAACCCGATGATTTGGCATCAATAATTTTGAAATGACACCACTCGGTTTTGACATCATTTTAAAAGTTCTCACTTCACAAAAGTGAAGTTTTAAATTTTGTTTTAAAAGTTTGTTTTAAATTTTTTATGCATTTTGCTAAATAACTTAAAAATTAGCACGGGTGTTCTTTATAATAACACTTGTTATCATATTTGAGAAACAGTTTTTGCTTTCAATGACTTAAATACTTACAGATTCCCTATTACAAGTCAGAATCTTAATTTCAGTAACCGGGAACTTTAGTTTGGGTTTGAAAGTTACTCCTAACAGAGAGACCAGAGTCATTAGTAGGACTCAACACTTAGAAGACCATGATCAATGATCATTGTTTTTTTTTAATTTGTCCTATTTATTCTTTGGTCATCAATAATACTAATGTAATTCTATAGTCTTTTTTTTTTTTTTTTTTTACTATGAATGTCTTGCCTAGGACCTAGCCAATATATTAAGGTTATCAGTCCTGAAAACTCTAAGAAATCTCAAACCCACTTCAGTATCTTGTCTACTGAATACCAAAAAAAACAAAACCAACAAGTCAATTTAGGTCTTCCTCCCAATGTCCCTGTTTCTTTTAATGACATCCCTAGAGATTCCAATTGTGATGTTTTCTTTGAATCTTCCCCATTCTAAAATCCACTAATGCAGTCAGCATCCTAATACTGGAAATACCTTAAAAACAGCCAGTTATTTATCATTTTCTGTTTCTGTTACCATCATAGGCTTTCATTTTCTTTCTCACTAGGTTTATCAGGGAACCTCAAACCACTCCATTGTCTCTGAATCTTTCCTTCTAGTCTGCACTACCTCCACAAAATCATAGCTCCTAAAGCACCATTTGATTGTTGGTCTCTGTTAAAAAACCTTCAATGTGCTACTATTAATATTTGTTTATTGAGTAAAGTCCAAGCTATCACTCTTTAACCAAGCAATCAGTATACTCCATAATTTTTCAACCCCATGCTTCAGCTCCTACTCTTTCATTATATTTAGTCTATGCTCTAATCAAATTTTATTACTTATTTCTCAAATATGCCCCCCCATTTTTCTATCTTTGTTTTTGTCTTTTCTTTTATTAATTTAAATCTTAATTTCCAATAAGTAATACATGCACTTCATTCATTAAAATTAAAATGGTACTAAAGAATATTTAGTGAAAAGTCGTCTTCAAATACATACAGTTTTTTAGCAGACGCATTCATAATTAGAAATAGTTTATGCATACAAATGCATAAAAATGTATTTCCCTTTTAAAACTCAAATGGTAATATACTTCATGTGTAGCTCTGAAACTTGCATTTCTCACTTAACAAATATTAGAAGTAATTCCAAATATTACATAGTGAACTGCATCATTCTTTCTAATGGCTACATAGTGTTTCACTTATAAATTATGAACATAATTTATTTAACCAGTCCCAAATACAGTACATTTGGGTTATTTCCATTCTTTTGCTATTAGGAATGGTTACTATGATGAATAAATTTATATATACATAGTTCTGCATATTTGTTAGCATATCTGTAGGGAAAATTCCTAGGAATAGAATTGTTGGGTCAATGATGTTTATTTATGATTCTGTCATCATTTTACTCAATCTTCTTTTTCTGAATATATTACTAATATCTACATACACAATTCTCTTTTCCCACTTCTACTTTCTATCCTTCTAAACACAACTCAAAGACTGTATCTTATGTTTCTGTACATGTTTTCTCTCTACCACTGAATCTTGATCTCTTTTAGGCTAACAACTGGGCTAATTTAATTTTACTACTTCATTTTACAATACTTGCAGAATCATAATAAGGCTTGAGAACTATTTACTGAATGAAAGAGATTGTGAATTGTGCTACAACTTTTAAAGTTTTTTGAGCAAAACATTTCCATTTCACTAATGGAAAAGCTTAGACCGTTCTCTGAACATTTTGCATTGAGTTTTGTCATGGATGTCAAACACTGTTTTCATTGTATTTACCTGAGTTTATTTATTAGCCACTCATTGATTAAAAGTCGCAAGAAAAAGAACATGGTTCCCTGAGAAACTAAAGCCACAAACATTGCACCTAGTTTATCCATCTCAAAGGTTTCACTTGGATACTCCACTCCATATGCTTTTAAGAAGTCTAGGACCGACTGTTGTTGAGAAAGTTCGATCAAACCATAGCCAAAACAGAATTGTGGGAAAATCAGGAAAATGCGCTTGAGGGTTTCAGAAATAAGTTCTAAAGTCTGAAATAAGAGAAAAAAAAAGTTCAGTGTTAAGTTTTCAACAAATTGATGAAAATGTGAAACTAGATGTAGATAAATACTGAAACTTGAGAAGCTTATCTAGATTGGTAATTATTGCAAGTACATGCTGAATTTACATATAAACATTTACTATAACCAAATGGTGGAGATTTATTACCAAAATAAAAGCAGAAAAGGATTATATACATTTTTGAGATGGTCTAAGGCATCAGGCCAAACCCTGGGGACTTCAGAGTGTAGTAATAGCAAGGGTACTGGGGTCTGATAGAGTATCTGTGGGGCTTCCCTGGTGGCTCAGGTGATAAAGAATCTGCCTGCATGTGGGAGACCCAGGTTCAGCCCCTGGGTTGGGAAGATCCCCTGGAGAAGGGAATGGCTATCCACTCTAGTATTCTTGCCTGGGGAATTCCATGGAGAGAGGAGCCTGGCGGGCTCCAGTCCATGGGGTCACAAAGAGTTGTACACGACTGAGCAACTAACACATAGGTAGATGCCTGAGTAAAGAGGGATTTAGTAAAGTTTTGGAACTAAGGTAATTCCTACTTGAAGAGGGAATAAAATGGTAAAATGATATGGAAGGAGAAACAACCTATCTCAAAGAGGAGCAAATGGCACATTTTCATGCTATTCATACTTGGGACCAACCACTTGCAGCTCATGAATTTTCTTATTCCTCCTGGAGTATGCTTGTCTATTCCTTCCTTCATTTTCTCTTTATTCTTTTCCATTCAATTGTCCAGCATTGTTAGGGCTTCCCTCCTCACTAATCATAATTGTTAGCTATGAGTGGAAAGTGATGCTTACAAAGAAGTAGATTCCACTACATGACTGAAAGGGAATGGGTTGGGTTTTTTCTCTATGGATGTTCAAATGAATCTTAACTCATAGTCATACAACTAAGACATGTTGTCTTTGTCCCTACCATACCATAACAATTTATTAATAAGTAAGAAGTTTAGCTGACTGATTGGCTGCATGATTTCTCTACTGCCATACAAAGTATCTGACTGAATATCTCCATTCCCCTACTCAAGCCCTATCAAATGTCAATAGTTTTGTCATTGCATAAATACAATCAGGGAGCCAAATCCTTTGAGCTGTTTTGTAGATACTGAAACCCCAGGTGGTAGAAGTTAACTTGTAAGCTGCCCACAAGCACAAAGACCCCAGATGACTGGAACTGGAAGACTGATGAGATTGACCCCAATTACCTGACCACCAACCAATCAGAAGAATGTCCATGAGCTGATCACATACCCCACAACCTCGTCTCCCTCACCCTGTCTTTAATAAAAACCCTTCTCTGAAAGTCACTAGGGGAATTTATGTCCTTCAAGCCTTAGTTGACTCGACTCCTTGCTTGGTGCTCTACAATAAAATGATGCCTGTGTTTCACCAGAAAATACAGAGACATTAAACTAGATACATACTACCAGAGACATTAAATTAAAAATTCTAAAAAGAATTTTTAAAGGCCATAGTTTCCCCTCCACTACATTTAATACAATCAAATGAAATTCCTCTATTCTATTTAGAGAATGCGAAATACAAAAAAATCTTTCCACCTTGAACATGTTGAAGCATTTGATCCAATCACTGAAGTTTAGCAGACTAATAAAGGACCTTACCGTATCATTAGGCTTTTCCTTGGAAAGAAAGTACACCACCGACAGGGAAACAATGGAATTGATGCCAAAAAAAAGGTTGATGCAGACGTAAGTGATGAAAGCCATTCCTGTATCATGGAAGAACCCAGCCAGCAAGTACATCCAAGAAAATGTGGCATACCTTTATATTAAGAATACTAAGAATTAAAATCATACCATGATTACTCTTTTACTAAATAAATAAATAGCTTAGATGGTGTTCCAAAGTGAAAATAAACATTAGGATGAGTTGTCAAGCCTTGTAGTTAGACCTCTTTTTTATCTCTCTTTTTAACAACAGCCAAAAAAAAAAAAAATCTAAAGCACACACTTTTTTTTACCCCTACAATAAAGATGTTATGTATTTTACAATGTCACAATATGACTAAATCATGAAGCGTACTTTTAAGGAATCTTGAGTAGTCGTTACAACCACAAATTAATTTTTACTTGTGAAGAGTCAGACATGACTGAGTGACTAAACAATACAATACTGGTACCTCACCCAGGCAAGATTTTTTTTTTGGATGGAAATATGAGTTTAATATATATATATATATATATATATAATATATTATAATTTAAAGTTGAGAAAAAAATGACATCATTGTTGGCTAGCTAAGAAGGCAGAGCATGCTTAGAAGTTACATGTCCTGTTTTGAGCAAACACTTGAGTAACCTTTGGGGTAGAGAAGTAAAACTAGAGACAGATCCTTCATCAGGCTACAATTTAGTTAGCTACAATTGCTAACTAAATGGATACTACTCATGCATTCAGGGCAAAAAGAAGTGCTACTAAAGTATTGATATTGAACTATACTACTCATATTAATTACCTTAATTCAGAAACAATTTTATGTCTGTTTTCTTAGGCACCCATAATAATAAAAATAAATATACATGAATATATTCACTTTTTAACATCATATATATTTATATATACTCACAATTTGTTAGTACATAAATTCACACACATCTGTACATTTTTCTGATCATTTTAAAGACTCCATTTGTTGTAAATTAAATTACGAATGTAAATTGTTAAGTGTGACATTCGGCACCCAGTAAGTGCTCGTTAATAATAGGTATACTATTAATAACAACATTAATTTTCACAAGTATTACACTTTACAAACTATGGACTAGCAAGTGTAATATATTGCTAATCATTACTCATGGCTAATGAAACCCCAAGACATTTGTAAATTAGCTAATGAGATTTAGGTTTGCATCTAGGAGCATTTAATTCTATAAATTCTTCTTTCACCACAGCTTACCCAAACAGCAGAAGTAGGAGAGATACAGCACTTAGGTTGTTTTCACTATAGAAGGCAGGTAACTTGAAAATCGCAATGACACCAATTGAAAATGCCACGGGCACCAAGTAGAAGGCCTGTGGGAATATGCAAAACAACGTTTAACATATGGCAAGTTTTTTCTTTTTTTGAATCAATAGCCCATCTAGTTTAAAACTGTAACAAAATGACCTAGAAACGCTTCAAGAAATGAATTATTATCTATATTCCTGTTGCTTGTAACATTCAGTTCATTTTACACTGATCTCACTCTTGAATTCATCTCCTGCAATAAGAGGTCAAGCCAGTCTCCATCTTTATAGAGTGACTCCGAGTCCCTGGCGTTCCTGCCTCCAGACTTTGAGACTTGGGATCATTTGGTGACAGAGGTTCAGTGAAAAAGATAAGACAGCCAGGTATCTTGGTATTAGATTCAGTCCTCAAAGTATTGATTTTATTTTGAATGCTGGAACTCTCTCAGATGGCCGAATTCTAAGGCTTGGTGAGCAGTGTGACTGGTAACCACTCTGTGGTTATCAGAGCCACTCTGTGCAAAACAGTAGGACAGTGGGTACTACACATTCTTGGAATCACAGGGATATGAACAAAGAATTCAGTGTTTCATTGGCAAGAAAAAAAGTAAATGCTGAGGAGTTTGCAGCAAGATGTACACAATGAAAGAGATGGTAAGCTAATTAGAGAGGAAAAGGTCCTAAAATTGGAATCAAGACCAGAAATATAATAACAGAATCTGAGTAGTAAGTAGCCCTTCATAGGAGTATGCACTTTAAGCTTTCTTGACACATTAAAGCTCCAATTAAGTCCACAGGACTCATTACCGGTTTTTTTTTAAGATTTGACTTCTACAACAAATGCATTTCAGACCTCACTGGAGTCATTAACCAAATGGATAGGCAGTTAATTACTCTTCAGTCCTTCAAGCCAATGGTCTTTATAGCAACTCAGACAATTTTGCCATAATTACCAGGCAAATACATACCCATCCCAGGCATTTGGTCAATGCTGGCACATTTGGAGTCAAGAAAAACCATCTGAACTTTGAGACCAATTTATGCAAATAAGAGAGTTATCAATGAAATTCATCCTTTATTTTCCCTATTAATCTTTTCTAATGTGTCATTCAGCAGAGGCTATTACTTCAGATCTTTCACTATTAGCTGATTAGATTTTTATAAGCTTGTTTATATGTTGCCACTAGGCAAGACTCTTCTGCTTTAAGCTTCCATTTCTCTCATTTCAAACTTCAAAATACTTAAAATAACTTGGTGAAGGGGTTGGAGCATATTTTCCAGGTTCCACTCCCAAGATACAGATCACATGAGTCTGGAGTGAGGACCAGTGACCTGCATTTTAGCAAGTGTCCTGGGGAATCTGATGCAAGGTCCTCAGACCACAGAGATAAGGGCAGGGCAGGTAGATTTCTCTTTCTTCCAACCACTGGATGAATATAAGCCTGATGAAAATTTTTTCCCTTAATTTACTGTCTTTGTGGTAATAATCTGAACAAACTGAAACAAATAAGTCTCAAACATAAAACTGTCATCTTGGAGAAGGAGATGGCAACCCACTCCAGTATTCTTGCCTGGGAAATTCCATGGACAGAGGAGACTGGTCTCCCCGACCCCTGCCCTCTGTCAAAGTTGCGATCCCTATTTCCAGCAACTTTCAGAAGGATGCCTGAGAAATAAAGTGTAAACTTGTTTTAAAAAAAAAAAAACAAAAGAAAAAACCTGTCTTCTAGAGTTGGACTATAAAGAAGGCTGAGCGCTGAAGAATTGATGCTTTTGCACTGTGGTGCTGGAGAAGACTCTTGACAGTCCCTTGGACTGCAAGGCTATCAAACCAGTCAGCCCTAAATGAAATCAACTCTGAATATTTGTTGGAAGGACTGATGCTGAAGATGAAGCTACTATACTTTGGCCACTTGATGAGAAGAGCCAATTCACTGGAAAAGACTTTGATGCTGGGAAAGATTGAGGGGAGGAGGAGAAGGGGACGACAGAAGATGAGATGGTTGGATGGCATCATGGACTCAATGGACATGAGTTTGAGAAAACTCTGGGAGACAGTGAAGGAGGGGAAGTCTGTTGTGCTGCAGTCCATGGGGTTGCAAAAAATCAGACACGAACGACTTAGCAGTTGTACAACAACAACTATCCAAATCAGCCCTGTCTTTCTTGCAAAGACACAAGTGACTCACCATGTCATAAATGAAGTTGGTTACCCAGTAGCAGGTGACACTGATGCCTGAAATGTGTTGCAGCTGCTTGGCTTTTGTCTGATGCTCCCGCACAACGTAGGTGACAAAGCTGGCAGTGGTGACAGAGTAGCCCATCAGGATGGAGAGGGCCACTAAAATATCGATCAAGCTGCTCATTCTGCAGTGAGCAATAGGGGAGGAGAGCACACATAAGCTTGGGGAACTCTTTTCCTTTCAGGAAGTTCATGGAAAAAGCCATCAACAAAACAGTACAAGAGTTGGCTGTGACACAAATAAGTTTTCCTACAGGGCAGCCAGATAATATCTTCCACATGACTCAGCTATGACCCTGGGATAAACAGCTTGAATGCATCTGAATCGACTAGGGATGTTTGATAGAAAAACCTGAGTCTCCAAGGGTTACAGGGTATATGCAAGAGATACATAGATTTTGAGCATAGAAATCATACAATACTTAAATGCTATGCAGGGAAGTTGAAATGATGAAACACTTATGCACTTGACTTATAAACACAGCAGATTCTGTGAAGCTACAGTCAACAAGCTCTACTTCACAACCTCACTCTACACGCTTTCAGAAACTGCCTTTTATCCCAGTCAGTGACTTATATTACCAGCTCTTCTAGATTAACATTCATTCAGATACAACTGTGATTTCTAATTATAGCACTTCTCAATATGCCAAGGAGAAAGGAGTCAGGCCAGATATATCTGCTTACGTGGCTTGTTCTTGATCTTGCACTCCTGGATAAGGATGGCTATACATGATGATACCTTAAAGGGGAGACAGTTCTTTTCATTAGTATGTATTCAGTTAATCAGAAACACTAATTTTTATACATGCTACTATATAAAATAGGTAACTAATAAGAACCTACTGCATAGCACAGACAGGGAACTGTACTCAGTACTCTGCAATGGCCTATATAGGAAAAGAATCTTAAAAAAACCAAGAGGGTGGATACATGTATACGTATAACTGATTCACTTTGCAAACACCTGAAACTAACATAGCACTATAAATCAAGTATACTCCAATAAAACTTTTAAAAAGGAATACCAATATTTTTCCATGAATAATATGTAATACTTGCAAAAGAATTTTACTTTGGTGACTATCTTTTAAAATGAAATGATTCCCTCTGCCCCCCAACCCCAATCTCATCAATACTATACAACTGATGGCACTCAAACACACACAGAAAAAAACCCAAACCATTTTTCACATTGTGCTTGGAATTTGGGGGGAAGGGACAGGAATTTACACTTTTAATATAGCATGCTTCCCATCTACTACATTTAAGTTATTATTTTCCAGTTTCTTCTTTCCATCTGGCAATAGGTATGTTTGTATTAAAGCACTTTAGAACTGTATGACATTTGAAGAAACAAGTCAAAGGGAGACCAGTTACATGAGGATCTCCTAAAGAACAGATGCTTTCCACCCCGCCTATGCTGTCTGAGTAACTTTAGAAACAGTAGGGGTAGGAGTGAGGATATCTCCTATGTACTTTTTCCCGTATAGTCAAAAGCTGAGCACGAACTTTCTCACTTACTGCTTATATAGTATATGTTCATTATATTAGATATTAAGACCCTTTCATGGTACCAAATATAGATTATTCTAAAGCTCTATTCTTTCCATTAACTTAAATTAATAATTTTTACTAAGTAGATTATGACATGTTTTGAGGTTAAAATCTGCAACTGTTCTGTATTGAAGCAAAATATATAAAAGTTAAAGCAAAACAAAGAAACTAACAGCAATAATAATCAACTTGACATATAATTTTAATTAAATCATTGGGGGAAAGCACCTTTCTTTTATGCAAATTAATGGGTTGTCTTTTACTGAGAATTAATTTTCCTTGGGACCTACTTAAACCTTGTTGCTGGATTATAATATAGACAAGAGCAAGTCTCTTATTCCTGACTTATATTGATATTTTGGAATCAAGAAATACTCTATTTCACCAGAGAAATCTTTACAAATACATTTACTCCAATATGAAAAATGCTGCTGAAACATTTTTTTTCTATATCTTTGGCAGCAGCATCAAGTTATCAGAGTTTGGAATCTATATTACCATCTTTTCTGTGGGTTCTATCAGCTACCACAGTCTTGAGCACAGTCAGTAGTCGATGAATGCTTATTGACTCTAATAAAACCTCAAAATTTCAATTATCCCCCCATATGTAATATACATTAAAAATAACACATTTTCTGTAGTTTCTACACTTGTAAGCCTAAAATGAGTAACTTCCCGTTGACCAATGCTAGTAATGCAATAAGAATAAACAGGGTAGAGAGAACAATGTGTTAATATTTTTGGAGAAGAGCCTGGTTGTACAACATTTGCTATTGAAAACAAGTAAATTTGTATTCTAGGTGAAGAAAACAGAATTTTCAAGTTAAATTAACCACTAGAGGGAACCACATGAATATAACAGATATTGACTTGCAAAGGAAAGCTAATTAAAAGGTTTTTATTAGCATGTTAAAATTCAGAGAATCAATTTTACAACTAAAGGCAAAATCTCAATTCATGTAGAATCTAACAAAGATGGCTTAAAATAGCTCGTGTAGTAGGGGGAGGTGGCAGGAGGCTATTTGAACTGATTTTTAAAAACAACATTATTATGGTATATCCCATATACTCATTACAATATAATAAAAGTATTTTACGGTGACATGGCTTTCTTCTTTGAAAGAAAACAAGCTCCTTACTGATAGGGTAGAAAGTTACCACTTTCACAAGACTAAATAAGAAAAGTTAATAAAAAAATAGAAGGCACACTACTACCAGTCTCCACATGTAATGCAAGCTAAGCCTTATTTTTTAATTAAAAACATTTCCTTTTAGGGTCAATACATAAAGTTTATGTTACAGAATTCTTAATTCTTTATACTCTGTAACTTAGAACTACAAGCCTGCCAGGATCCAGGGCGATTCTGACTGCTTTCATCTTGGTAAAGAACACGAATAATAAATGAAACCTGAATAAAGGTTTCAAAAGCTGACTCTTCAAAGTGGCACTGTCCCTTTTTCTTACCTATATACCTTTGCAACGCTTCTTCCTAGTCATTTCTATGGTTCCTATACTGTCACAGCAACAAACATCTTTTGTTCTCAGTAAGACATCCTGGTGAAAGTCAAACATTGAATAGTATTTCAAACCAGGTTACACTAGACTCACCTGGCTTTACTCATCATTTAACTTAATTTACCACTTTTGACTACACCCTTTATTGATGTTCTGGATCTAAGCACTATCTATCAAACTTGTTATTTTCTTCATGGTTCCTGCTGCTAGGAAAATGTCAAAGCAGTGGGGAAAAATACTGTTTTCTCAGAAATGAAGACTCTGAAAGATTCCGTCTCTAGAATGAGTATTCGACTACAGTTTACTTCCATAATTGCCAGAACACCCAGCACATGCTATTATGCCTGACAGTAGGGAGGTGAAAGAAGAGAAGACAACAGCATTTCTTTTTTAAACAGTCTGTTAGTCTATTTATTAGGCTGTTGACAAGCAAATATGTTATTTTATTTTCTCCATCTTTATTATTATTTTGGGGATCTATATGGGAAAATAATCTGAGCAAGGCTTAAGAAGATGAAATGGAGAATAATTGAATTAGAAAAAAAAAATCAGCCTCTTTTGAATTCCAAACCCTTTAAAAAAACTATATGGAAGGGACTTCTCTGGTGGTCCAGTTGGCTAAGACTCCACGCTCCCAATACAAAGGGCCCGGGTTCAATCCCTGGTCAGAGAACTAGATCCCACATGCTGAAACTAACAGATCCCATGTGCTGCAACTAAGACCTGCTGCAGCCAAATAAAGAAGTAAATATTTTTTAAAAAATGACTATGCGGAAGCTTCTTGAGAAACCCCAGAAGTAGACTTTGTTGAGTACAGAGAAATATTGGGAAAATGAAGCGGCAGGAGCCAAACAAACCTGGGTTCAAATCCCACTTCTGATTCCCAGAGAAATAACAGTAGGAAACAATACTACTCATCACAAGAAGGTGCTAAGTATTAGCAATATTTTACACACAGCATGCGTCCTTATGGTAAATACTCAATTAATGGTAACACTTCATTTCTGGTAGAACTTCTAAAGTTTTGATTTCACATTTAGATTTGGAAATAATATTTATTAACATTATCACTTTATTTTTTAGCCTATGTACAAGTAAATAGCTATAAAATGCTTTCCTGTGAGATATAACTAAGAGGTATGAGAACAGAAATACGTATAAAGTCAGCATTATTATCCTGACTTGATAAACAAAGAAGCTAAATTAACTTGAAATTGAGGGGATTATCCAGAATGTTCCATCTGGTGGTAGTACTACTTCTAAACTCCTTTTAAAGATCTGTGGTTTACATACCATAAAATAACTGCCACAGGGAGGAAATGGGGTCTAAAGCACATTTTCACATGGAGAATAGCAAGAGATTCAATACAAGGGGCTTCTATGTAAATAACTTTACCATGTCGGGCAGCATCGTATTTTGACATGTTAACTCGCAGGAGGAAATTATTCAGGCTGTTGAGGTAAGCTGGAAGGGAGTGATAGCCTTCTGGATCATACCACACCTGTAACATTCCAAAAGAAGACAAGATCAGTATGGTGTTCAAATAAATTAGGCAGTCTTTATATCTTACAGACTATATAATTTATATTTAAAATAAGTGCACCAGTTTCCTCAGTAACTTATTTCATCTTGGCAGATTATGAACCATCCGCCAGAGTGCGGACCATAGAACTCTAAGTTTCCAACCTAGAGATGGGTGGAGATCGTAAAAACAACTTTTTCCTACTTATAGCACTGAGTTATTAGTTATCCTAGACTTTCTCTACCGGTAAAGCTTGAAATAAACAGAAGAAGTCATTATTATCTTCATCTCTGTGACTGGTCTATGGTGATTCTGGAACTAGAACTAAGGCAATCTGTCTCTTAATAATAATAATAATAATAAAAACAAATGGCATATAGGCCAGGCTGTAGAAAGAAATAAAATATTAATACATATACAAGCACTGTGTCCTTAGCAACAAGATTGATAACCTTGAAATACCTCCACTAAATTTTTATTCCTAGTTATAACCCAAAAGAAAGTGAGTTACTTTATCTTCTATGTCAAAAGGAAAGGGATATTTAACAATTTAAAATATTGTTGTTGCTTATTCGCTCAGTCATGTCCAACTCTCTCTGACCCCACGGACTATAGCCCACCAGGCTCCTCTGTCCGTGGAATTTTCCAGGGTTGCCATTTCCTTCTCCAGGGGATCTTCTTGAACCAGGGATCAAACCCACGTCTCCTGCACTGGCAGACACTGGCAGGCAGACTCTTTACCACTGAGCCACCAGGGAAGCCCATATTTAAAATATTGGTATACCTCCAATCAAGAAAGGCAGTTAGTAATTCGAAATTACAAATCTGATTTAAAGAGAAATTATTTAATGTTAGAACTCCCTTATATAAGAATATTTACTCTATGTGTGGAGAGAGGAAGAAAAGAATCAAGGGGGAGCATTCAAGTCCCTGGCTGTCCTATTTACGTTCTATATGAACTTACAAAAGCCAGCTAAAATATACTCGGTAGTACCTATCTCTCAGGGATGTTAAGGGGATGTATAGGTAGTTGGTATAAAATGTGACACCAGTGCTTCATTTATGAGTCACTAAATGAGTATTTGTTTCTTCACTTCCCACAAGTTTGTACCTGTCTCTTACTAACAAATGGGAAATATGTTACGACCAATTCAAGATTTAAAGACTACTTGTGATCGTATGGGTAATCATATGTGTCTGATTCTGTGACTCTAGCTTGTTTCAAATTCAAAGCATAGATATAGTCTAGAAGGAAAAACACCAACAGAATTGTTTATATCCATCAAATTGTTAAGTGTCCATGTTCTTTAAAAGCACTGCCTGGTGGCTCAGATAGCAAAGAATCTGCCTGCAGTATAGGAGACCTGGGTTCGATCTCTGGGTAAAGAAGATTCCCTGGAGAAGGGAATGGCTACCCACTTGCCTAGAGAATTCCATGGACAGAGGTGACTGGTGTGCTACAGTCCACAGGGTCAGAAAAAGTCAGACACGACTGAGCGATTAACACGCAAGAAGCAAAGCTCAACGTATATGACACATACCCGGAAAAATGCCTAAAACATCAAGGTATAGTTAACAAAATATTACCAAGGGGCTATATCCATCACTCAGGCTGAGAAACAGAAATTGCCAGCATCTAGAACATCTTCTCTTTGACAAAATATTACCAAGGGGCTATACCCATCACTCAGGCTGAGAAACAGAAATTGCCAGCACCTAGAACATCTTCTCTTTGACAGTCTGTGTCCTTTCAAATCATAATGTGCTCTCTCAGCTCTAGATGATGTGGTAGTTTTGCTTACTCTCAAAGTTTATAGTAAATGCAATTATAGTTGTGTATTCCTTTCTGTTTTTGCTTTTGCCTACTAATAGTGCTTGGAAGAGTTAGCCTACTTATTGTATGGAAATGAATTCATTTATTTTCATGGCTGAGAGTTCTACTGAATGGGTATATAACAATTTATTTATTTATGCTATTGTGTATGGACATTTGGGGTTGCATTTTCAGCTAATATGAGACATGCTACTATGTGCATTTTTGTATATGTAACCGGATACTAAGATCATGGGATGACTTTATTTTTGGGGGTCCCAAAATCACTGCAGATGGTGACTGCAGCCATGAAATTAAAAGACACTTACTCCTTGGAAGGAAAGTTATGACCAATTTAGACAGCATATTGAAAAGCAGAGACATTACTTTGTCAACAAAGGTCCGTCTAGTCAAGGCTGTGGTTTTTCCAGTAGTCATGTATGGATGTGACAGTTGGACTCTGAAAAAAGCTGACTGCTGAAGAAATGATGTTTTTGAACTGTGGTGTTGGAGAAGACTCTTGAGAGTCCCTTGAACGGCAAGGAAATCCAACCAGTCCATCCTAAAGGGACTCAGTCCTGAATACTCATGGGAAGGACTGATAACTGAAGCTGAAACTCCAATACTTTGGCTACCTAATGAGAAGAGCTGACTCATTTGAAAAGACCCTGATGCTGGGGAAGGTTGAAGGCAGAGGAGAAGAGGACGACAGAGGATAAGATGGTTGGATGGCATCACCAACTCAATGGACATGAGTTTGAGTAAACTCTGGGAGTTGGTGATGGACAGGGAGGCCTGGCGTGCTGCAGTTCATGGGGTCACAAAGAGTCGGACACGACTGAGTGACTGAACTGAACTGAACTGGGTACTAGCATACACACACTTCTTTAGGTTAAATACACAAGACTGGAACCACTGTATTATGGAGTATACATTATTCCAAATGCTTTTCAAATCAAATGACCCATGTTTTATTTTCACCTCATGAAAATGCTTGAACATTTAAAGTTCATATTCTCATTTATATGACATCCCAAAAAAAAGATCACAATTTACCTTGGCAAGTGTTCTATTAGCTGGAATAGTCGTTATATCAAAACGAAGATCTTTAGTCAAAGGCAGCCCCAAACTCCAACCTCCATATCTACATGGAAAAATTGATATTTGTTTTAGTGAGAAAATATACATAAATAAATCTAAAATGTTTAACTAAAAATAAATCTAAAATGTTTAACCCAAAAAAGATGTCCTTTTCATTATAGCAGACTGGAATGCAAAAGTAAGAAGTCAAGAAACACCTGGAGTAACAGGCAAATTTGGCCTTGGAGTACAGAATGAAGCAGGGCAAACGCTAATAGAGTTTTGCCAAGAGAACACACTGGTCATCGCAAACACCCTCTTCCAACAACACAAGAGAAGACTCTACACATGGACATCGTCAGGTGATCAACTCCGAAATCAGACTGATTATATTCTTTGCAGCCAAAGATGGAGAAGCTCTATACAGTCAGCAAAAACAAGAGTGGGAGCTGACTGTGGCTCGGATCATGAACTCCTTATTGCCAAATTCAGGCTGAAATTGAAGAAAGTGGAGAAAACCACTAGACCACTCAGGTATGACCTAAATCAAATCCCTTATGACTATACAGTGCAAGTGAGAAATAGATTTAAGGGACTAGATCTGATAGACAGAGTGCCTGATGAACTATGGATGGAGGTTTGTGACATTGTACAGGAGACAGGAATCAAGACCATCCCCAAGAAAAAGAAATGCAAAAAAGCAAAATGGCTGTCTGAGGAGGCCTTACAAATAGCTGTGAAAAGACGGGAAGCCAAAAGCGAAGGAGAAAAGGAAAGATGTACCCATTTGAATGCAGAGTTCCAAAGAATAGCAAGGAGAGATAAGAAAGCCTTCCTCAGCGATCAATGCAAAGAAAAAGAGGAAAACAATAGAATGGGAAAGACAACAGGTCTCTTCAAGAAAATTAGAGATACTAAGGGAACATTTCATGCAAAGATGGGCTCGATAAAGGACAGAAATGGTAGGGACCTAACAGAAGCAGAAGATATTAAGAAGAGGTGGCAAGAATACACAGAAGAACTGTACAAAAAAGATCATCACGACCCAGATAATCATGATGGTGTGATCACTCACCTAGAGCCAGACATCCTGGTATGTGAAGTCAAGTGGGCCTTAGAAAGCATCACTATGAACAAAGCTAGTGGAGGTGATGGAATTCCAGTTGAGCTATTTCAAATCCTAAAAGATGATGCTGTGAAAGTGCTGCACTCAATATGCCAGCAAATATGGAAAACTCAGCAGTGGCCACAGGACTGGAAAAGGTCAGTTTTCATTCCAATCCCAAAGAAAGGCAATGCCAAAGAATGCTCAAACTACTGCACAATTGCACTCATCTCACACGCTAGTAAAGTAATACTTAAAATTCTCCAAGCCAGGCTTCAGAAATACGTGAAATAGGAACTTCCAGATGTTCAAGCTGGTTTTAGAAAAGACAGAGGAACCAGAGATCAAATTGCCAACATCCGATGGATCATCAAAAAAGCAAAAGAGTTCCAGAAAAACATCTACTTCTGCTTTATGGACTATGCCAAAGCCTTTGACTGTGTGGATCACAACAACCTGTGGAAAATTCTGAAAGAGATGGGAATACCAGACCACCTGACCTGCCTCTTGAGAAACCTGTATGCAGGTCAGGAAGCAACAGTTAGAACTGGACATGGAATAACAGACTGGTTCCAAATAGGAAAAGGAGTATGTCAAGGCTGTGTATTGTCACCCTGCTTATTTAACTTCTATGCAGAGTACATCATGAGAAATGCTGGGCTGGAGGAAGCACAACCTGGAATCAAGATTGCCAGGAGAAATATCAGTAACCTCAGATATGCAGATGACACCACCCTTATGGCAGAAAGTGAAGAGGAACTAAAAAGCCTCTTGATGAAATTGAAAGACGAGAGTGAAAAAGTTGGGTTAAAGCTCAACATTCAGAAAACTAAGATGATGGCATCTGGTCCCATCACTTCATGGCAGATAGATGGGGAAACAGTGGAAACAGTGACAGGCTTTATTTTTTGGGGCCCCCAAATCACTGCAGATGGTGATTACAACCATGAAATAAAAAGACACTTACTCCTTGGAAGGAAAGTTATGACCAACCTAGACAGCATATTAAAAAGCAGAGACATTAATTACTTTGCCAACAAAGGTCTGTCTATTCAAGGCTATGGTTTTTCCAGTGGTCATGTATGGATGTGAGAGTTGGACTGTGAAGAAAGCTGAACGCCAAAGAATTGATGCTTTTGAACTGTGGTGTTGAAGACTCTTGAGAGTCCCTTGGATGGCAAGGAGATCCAACCAGTCCATCCTAAAGGAGATCAGTCCTGGGTGTTCATTGGAAGGACTGATGTTGAAGCTGAAACTCCAATACTTTGGCCATCTGATGCGAAGAGTTGACTCATTTGAAAAGACCCTGATGCTGGGAAAGATTGAGGGCAGGAGGAGAAGAGGACGACAGAGGATGAGCTGGTTGGATGGCATCACCGACTCAATGGTCATGGGTTTGGGTGGACTCCGGGAGTTGGTGATGGACAGGGAGGCCTGGCGTGCTGCGGTTCATGGGGTTGCAAAGAGTCGGACACGACTGAGCGACTGAACTGAACTGAAATCTAAAATTTTTAACTAAGAGCCTACTTTTTTCTTTCCACTAGGAACACATTTGTAGTATGAAATAAATACTGCCTGACAAATATTTTGCAGTTTTATCGATTTCTTTTATCATATTTTAGTCTAAAGTACATATCATAACTGGAAATTCATGGACTCTTAAAAATAAAAAGTAGGTTTAAAAAATTCAAATAGAAATTTTAAGGATAGGTTAGTTTAAATATTGACCACATTAAGAATGGGTTAAATAAATAAATAAGAATGGGTTAAGTACTAAATACTAACTAATATTTTAGTAGTTATACTAAAATAATTTTCTTGTGACTATTCCTAAATGTGATGCTGCAGAGCTATATTTTTGATGTGCAAAGAACACTACAGGATATTTGTCACTTTTTTTAAAAAAAAAGTAGGCTTTAGAATGGTTTGTTTATAATAAACCTCATTTTGTTGAAAATATTTAATATATATTCAAGTGTACTTGCCACCTTCTCTCCCAGCTTTATTAAGAATAATTGACAGATAAAAAGTGTATATATTTAAGGTAAACAATGTTTGTTATATGTATATGTTGTGAAATAATCTCCACAATCAAGCTAATTAACATACCCATTATCTCACATAGTTACCATTTTCTTGTATATGCTGAGAATTCTTAAGGTCTACCCACTTAACAAACTTTATGTAACAATCAATACTCTTAACTAGAATTGCTGTACTTAGACATCCAGAATGTATTCACCTTTCTCTACTGAAACTTTGTACCCTTTGACCAAAATTTTCCCACCTCACTCTTCCCCCAGACCCTAATAACCATTGTTCTACTCTTCTGTTTCTACGCATTTGACTATTTTGGATTCCCTATAAAAGTGAAATCACGCAGTATTTGTCTCTATTATTCCACTTAGTACAGTGTCTTCCAGGTCCATCCATGTTGTTGGAAATGTAAGCCTGCCACACTGCATCTATGGCAAATGGTCAGGTGGCTTAGGAACAAGCCTGTGAACTTGCTATACAAGAATACATTTTATTCACATGCAGATATCATACTCCAAGTTTTGAGATGTTCAAACTGGAACTAAGGACAACTGCCACCAAAAGTCTTGCCTTAAAACTCTCCAAGTTTGTACAATCCAGTCAATAACTTGTCTTTTGCTTCGAGAAAAAAATATGTACAAATTTAACAATACATTTTTGAATCCCAAAACAATGCTTTACAATGTGCTCAAATAAATCTTAATTTAGTTATTAAATTAATTTACTTAAATTTTAATATGTAAGGATGTTTAGAAAAAACAATTTACCCACATAAATAATCAATAGAAATTTGCATTTTATTGTCACAAATTCAAGACAGTTAACTTAAAATTAGAAAACAAGATATTATAAATTAAATTTTTTATAAACAGTTTTTTTTTTTACCTTTTTTGTGAAAACTCATTAGCAGTTGATATAAGATAATTTTCCAAGTGGTGCCCAGTGAGGTTATAAATTACTTGGGAAGAATAAGTTCTTCTATGAGGTGGTGAATAGTTAAATTTAGGACATTCCTGAAAAATAAGATTAAAAAAGTTCAATTTGGACAATGCTGTACAAATTAAATAGACAATGTCAAGACTCTTCAGTCTCATGATTTGCCTATTAGTGCAACTGGTAGAGTGTGATAAGGGTGTCTTCTGCATCTAAAGAGCTATGAAAAAGAAGTCATCTTGCCTTTGCCAAGAAATAACACAAAGTTATTATTTATATAGAACACATACTTGTGTTTAAGACTTGCTTAAAGCCAAAAAAGCACACAAGTTAACCAATGTTAGATATTTCTTTCACTGTACTGACAAGCTTGATATATCTGGAAAACAACATTAAAGTTTAAGATGACTCAAAATTCTCTCAGTAATTCACAGGGAAGAAAAAAATATTTGCCCCAAATTGAAAAGATAATATTAACAGATATAAGTTCTCAGGGATGAACAACAGTAGATAAAAAGTTTATGTTATATTAGTTTTAAGGGACTAAACCTAGGTGTCAGATTTCAGTTTTACCCCATCTAAATCTAATTTATATATATGTCTTATATACATGTTGATTATTCATATACAAGCTGCAAATATAGTGCAGAGAGTCCCTGTATGCCTGTCACCCAGTTTTCCCCATTGTTGGCATCTTATGTTACCATCAAAATTCAGTGCCTGGGTCCATTACTATTAACCAACCTTAGAGCTTAGTTTAAACCCCTTACTTATATGTTTTTAGCTTTCTGCACTTCCTGACTACTACTTTCCATCGGAGAGTATCATGCTTCGCTGCCATGAACGTTAGTTTGGAAAAAGCCTAGCACTTTTCCAGTTTTTTCTCCCATCTTTCACATAGTGTCTCAGGGCCTGAGACTAGCAAAACATGCATGGATCAAGAGCATAAAGTTACAGCTTGCTCTAAAAAAAGAACGTTGAATTTTACCTTGCATCAAGTTGTAAAAACTTGAAGATCACATTCTATAATGCCTCTGGTTTCATAAAAAGAGATATGTATGAATGTAATTTTTAGCTTCAATTTTTTATTGAATTATACATACAGAAAAGCATATATGCTATAAGGGTACTGTTTGATAAATTTTGATAAGCTGAAAACACCCTTGAACCAGCAACTGGATCAGAAAACAAAACAAAGCTAGTATGCTAGGCGCCCCCCTCATCATGCTTCCTTTCAACCCTACCACTCCCAAAGTAACCAGCTCAGGAGTTTTGCCTGTTTTTGTATTTTATACAAATGTAATTGTATCATATGTACTCTCTCATATCTGGATTTTTTTCACTCATCATTTGTTTGTGAGAATATGATGTGTGTAGTTGTAGATCAAATAGAGGAAAATAATAGAATGGGAGAGATTAGAGAGCTCTTCAAAAAAATAAGAGATACCAAGGGAACATTTCATGCAAAGATGGGCACAATAAAGGACAGAAATGATATGAACCTAAAAGAAGCAGAAGATATTAAAAAGAGGTGACAAGAACACACAGAAAAACTGTACAAAAAAGGTCATGGCATCTAGTACCATCATTTCACAACAAATAGATGGGGAAAAATTGGAAACAGTGACAGACTATTATCTTGGGCCCCAAAATCACTGCAGAAATTAAAAGATGCTTGCTCCTTGGAAGAAAAGCTATGACAAACACAGACAGCATATTCGAAAGTGGAGACATCGCTTGCTGACAAAGATCCTTATGGTCAAAAGCTATGGTTTTTCCAATAGTCATGTATGGATGTGAGAGATGGACCATAAAGAAGGCTGAGCGCTGAAGAACTGATGCTTTCAAACTGTGGTGCCGGAGAAGACTCTTGAGAGTCCCTTGGACTGCAAGGAGATCAAACCAGTCAGTCCTAAAAGAAATCAGTTCTGAACATTCATTGGAAGGGCTGATGCTAAAGCTGTAGCTCCAATACTTTGGCCACCTGATGTAAAGAGCTGACTCACTGGAAAAGACTCTGGTGCTGGGAAAGGTTGAGGGCAGGAGGAGAAGGGGACGACAGAGGACGAGATGGTTGGATGGAATCACCGACTCAATGGACGTGAGTTTGGGTAAACTCTGGGAGTTGGTGATGGACAGGGAGGACTGGCATGCTGCAGTCCACGGGGTCGCAAACAGTCAAACATGACTGAATGACTGAACTGAATTGAACTGATTCTACTGTTGCTGGGAATTTGGGAGGCTATTACAAATATTATTACTATGAGTATCCCAGTATATGTCTCTCTGTGAATTAGCACTTCTGATGGGTATATAATAGGAATGGAATTGGTGAGTTCATAGGATATATATATATCATCAGCATTAGTATATACTATCAATGCTTTTAAAAGTTGTTTACACAAATTTGGATTCCCATCCGCAGAATATTAAGTTGAAAAAATTTTAATCTACTTTTTTTAAAAATTAAAACCTATCCAGATTCCATTTTTAAATACTAAGTTAGTAGACTTTTACTATGAACTAAAGAAAACACACAGAGAATTAGGTTAGATGAGAGATTAGAAAAAACTTTGAGAACTGGGTAAGAATAATATTTATAATGCAAGGATTTCAAAAGATGCTTGCTGGATTCCAGTTTTTATTGTTAGTAACTGTCTTACATGAGACCACAAAAAATGGTTGCATTTACTGAAAACATCTTTATTCTAAAATAGTGTACCAAGACAGTATAAGATGTAATCATATGCCACTTTGAAGAAAATATTGCTAGATTCCTCCCCATAGGGAACTGTTGATAACATAGTGACTCTCAGAAACTAACAGTGACCTCTTTTCTTCAGCAATCTTTAATTTCTTAAAAGTTTACTGAATTGATAGACCTAGGGCTTCCCTGGTGGCTCAGTCAGTAAAGAATCTGCCTGCAATGCAGGAGACCTGGGTTTGATCCCTGGGTTGGGAAGATCCCCTGGAAGAGGGGATGGCAGCCCACTCCAGTATTCCTGCCTGGAGAATGCCCATGGACAGAGGAGGCTGGTGGGCTGCAGTCCATGGGGTCGCAAAGAGTTGGACACGACTGAGTAACTAAGCACAGAAAACAAAAGTGTGTTTCTATAGAATACAGACAGGGTGTTGGTTGGAAAATCTTTAATGTTTCTTTCAGGACATGAATTATTCTCGCATCCTGGAGGTGTTGCTTGGAGGCATACAGAGTTCTGTTCTGGACTTAAACACTCCTAACTTCCCAGCTGACAGCAGTCTCACTGTGCTTTCAAATATTACGTTATGGGGGCATTTTGTTGTGTGAAACTCAGAGCTTTCTGGTTACGACTGAACTGAGCCCCAAACTCACTTTTAGTCAGTTTCCACAAAGACTGCCATAGAATCACCGACCCCAGGAAGTCTGTCCTAAGATGGATTTAAAGCAGTAGCCTGAAGTTCAGTGTTTCTGAGCGGTCCAGATCCACATCGCTGAGCTACCAGCTTCTATAAAATGAAATTCTATCCACTCTTCAGTAACCTAGAAAGATCTTTCAAGCTTTGATATTTATTCCTTTTTATTTTTTTTTTAACTTCACTGAAAGTGAATTCCATCTCACCTGAGTGTTTTCTGAGCAGGAGCAAACACCAAAATTAGTGATAGGTTCTCCACTGTGGTTCCATTTTCCCAGACTGTTTAAACACCTCCTGCAAGTAAGAATGATATTAAAGTGAGATGTGTGTACATTCTCATGTTTATGTATGAGTGTGTAAGTGGGTATTGGTATTGAATTCAGTTCAATTTACTGATTTTTCACAACTTGAATATACATTGCACTACCATTTCCAAGTGCTCTGACATCTTATGGGGGATTGAGGGAGAGTACTTAACGATTAGGTAGTGCTGAGACCAAAGCTCATTGCCTCAATGTGGCAGGATGGGACTTCTTGATCCCTTTGTTTTCTTTGCTCTTTTCATCCTCTCCTCTGACAATGCACTAATGTCAAGTTTGCATGTGTCATGTAATATCTCGGAAGTTTGAATTTTTGTTGCTGTCCAGTGACTACATCATTTTGAGTAAGCAACACTATATAGTGCAAAAGTCTGGGGACTGGAGTCAGAAAACATGGGTCTTGGCTTTAGCTACACAACCTACTCTCTAGATTTCTTTTGACAAGTATCCTAGTTCACATGAGCCTCAGTTTCTTCATCTTAAAAATGACATTAACAATTCACAGGATGCTTGTGATTGTTTAATGAAAATATGTATACAAACAAACTTTTCAAGTTATAAAGCACCTCTTACTATTTCAGTACAGCATCACCACAGAATGAACTAAAGGAGATTGACAAAGTCTTAAAAGATAGACTTCAATCAGAGTGCTGACCTCCTCAGTCAAACAACACACACTCACCCATCCACACTCTGCCACATACATGCACAAACATGCATGCATGTGCACACACACTGGAATGCTGGAAAAAAAAAAAAGAACTACTTACGGATCACTGATATTCAAGCACATGTTGTCAATGCCAGGGAAGCTCCACATTGCTGAGACCAGTTCTTTTGTGCTTGGGTGATAATTTCTATAATATTAAAGGACAGAAACAAATTCATGTTTCCTTCACTAGTTTTCCATATTAAACTCATGCTCATGAATAATTTGAAGAAATGACACATGCTGTGTACAGGACTATTTTCTTAAAAATCTAAGAGAGATGTAGACTCAGAAAAAAGGTCACACACAAAAAAATAAGCACATGTCTCTTTTTGGGTTATTATTATTATTATTTTCCTGTCACATGCATTTAGTGATCACCTACTGTATACATAACATTATATTATACAGAATTCTGATACTGCTATTCTATATTTAATAAAAAGTTATTTGTCATGTATTACAACAGATTGAGAAGCCATACTTAATCTGGTTTTCCTGATTAAATATTCATTAAAAATAAAAATCTACCTTAACTTTATTTTTAGACAAATACAAAAACTCCACGCCAGTCAGAATGGCTGTTATCCAAAAGTCTACAAGCAATAAATGCTGGAGAGGGTGTGGAGAAAAGGGAACCCTCTTACACTGTTGGTGGGAATGCAAACTAGTACAGCCACTATGGAGAACAGTGTGCAGATTCCTTAAAAAACTGGAAATAGAACTGCCATACGACCCAGCAATCCCACCGAGGAAACCAGAACTAAGAGAGACACGTGTTCCCCAATGTTCATTGCAGCACTGTTTATAATAGCCAGGACATGGAAGCAACCTAGATAGATGTCCCTCGGCAGACGAATGGATAAGAAAGCTGTGGTACATATACACAATGGAATATTACTCAGCCATTAAAAAGAATTCATTTGAATCAGTTCTAATGAGGTGCATGAAACTGGAGCCCATTATACAGATTGAAGTAAGCCAGAAAGAAAAACACCAACACAGTACACTAACGCATATCTACGGAATTTAGAAAGATGGTAACGATAACCCTATATGCAAGACAAAAAAAGAGTCACAGATGTATAGAACAGACTTTTGGACTCTGTGGGAGAAGGCAAGGGTGGGATGATCTGAGAGAATAGCATTGAAACATGTATATTATCAATTGTGAAACAGATCGCCAGTCCAGGTTGGATGCATGAGACAAGGTGCTGAGGGCTGGGGCACTAGGATGACCCAGAGATGGGATGGGGAGGGAGGTGGGAGGGGGAATTCAGGATGGGGAACACATGTAAATCCATGGCTGATTCATATCAATGTATGGCAAAACCCACTACAATATTGTAAAGTAATTAGCCTCCAACTAATAATAAATAAATGAAAAAAAAAAAAAACCTCCTACAGTTGTTTGCTGGTGAGGGAAGTGTCATGTTGTGATAAATCAAACTGTCTATTCCTTTAGCAGGATCAGGTATTGTGGCTCCTAAGTTCTTTATTCTTCAGCATTTTATGACATTCATTCAGCCACAATGCACCTCTGGAGGCATTAGGAAAATGTGGTTTCAGTTAAAGGGAAGACACTTACGCATAGAACGTTGTCTGTTCCGAGGTACCATAAAGAGATGGGGTGATTTGGAGCTCTGGATAACTGTTGCTGGAACTCCTCAGCGTGCCGAGGCCCATGGCGGTTGTTACAAAGACAATGGGGAGAATAACCTGTGCTATGAAGCCCTTCCAGTTCCGGCGGGTGTGATGAAACCTCTTGATGAGAATAGCCATAATCTTCTTCAGTAACAGTTCAAAACCAGCCGATCTCTCTCCTCTGGTCAGGATTTTGTCTGATTTTAAAAAAGAGACAGAGATTTACCATAGTTATGGGAAATCTTGATAAACCAAGAAATAAAGTAACTTCAAAGACTATGGATGAATGGTATAATGTGACACGGTAGGAAAGGCTGATATCTTAAAGATTTGGATTTGAGGTTCACCTCTTCATTGATTGGGCTTCCCTGGTGGCTCAGAAAGCAAAGAATCTGCTTGCAACGCAGAAGACCTGGGTTCAATCCCTGGGTCAGGAAGATTCCTTGGAGAAGGGAATGGCAATCCACTCCAGTATTCTTGCCTGGAGAATTCCATGAACAGAGGAGCCTGGTGGGCTACAGTCCATGGGATCGCAGAGTCGGACACAACTGAATGACTAACACTTTCACTTTCTCCACTGATCAGCTCTGGGCCTGAGTCTCTCCATCTCAAGGAGCATATGTAAAAGTTCTTTGAAAATTATAAATGACTATACACAAAATATTCTTTGTCATAGACATAGTAATTTTAATGTCAAAGTGAGACATCTAGAATTTTATAAGTGAATATTGTCCCTAGTCTCCTAAAGTCTCAGTGCAGAATCAATATGTGTTTCTGACTACTAATATTCAAGAGGTAGCTTCTCTGAAGAGATTTAATTCAAATAAATTTAACAAGAGAGCAAAACATCAGCCTAGCATAACTCAATCCTGTTGTCGGTAACGTAGTGATGGTAAATCTAATGACCCTCATTATGGGGGCCCAATGAAGTCACCTTAAACATAGGAAAAGGAAAATGCTCTCCTCCAAAGTACAATTCCAGTTCAAATACTTATTTGCTGCATTCTTTTTAGAAATCTGGACTGATTCTAAAACTCCATTTCTACCACTTCAGCAACAGAAAAGAGCTCATTGGAAAAAATGCCTACCCTCCTCCCCCACAAGCCTGCCCCACTCCCATGGCTTCTGAGAGAGAGCCGCAGAGCGGTGGAGGCCGTAAACTGTGGCTTGGGCCTCTCAGGCGGCTCAGTGGTAAACAATATACCTGCCAATGCAGGAGTCGGGGGAGACACAGGTTGGATTCCTGGGTTGGGAATATCCCCTGGAGAAGGAAATGGCAACCTACTCCAGTATTCTTGGCTAGAGAATCCCATGGGTAGAAGAATCTGGTGGGCTATAGTCCATAAGGTTGCAAGTCACACAACTTAGTGACTGAGAATTATGCATGTCTCAGTAGTGCTTATACAACAAGTAATTTCAGCAGTCCCCTCTAAAAATAGTTTCAAATATGACATTTCTTCTGAAGGTCTGCCACAAAGCATTCCTTTACATGTGATAAAATGATAGTATTTGTCAACTCTGTGGATATTTTTAATCCTCCATCACAAATTATGCGGCACAAAAATCATGATCTTCATTTAGCTGATAAGAAAAAATACAAAGCTGCTTAATTTAAAATGAATTCCAATTAAATAGAGTGAACAAGTTTAAATGAGAACTCATATCTCTGCAAAGGGGAATTGCAGAAGGAGCTAAATATTGTAAGTTAATTAGTATGCTTTTCTGTTTCTTGAGAAATTACATGTCGATGACTTACAGGTGTATCAAATGGAGCAAATATGTGCTTTCCAAACGATAATGTCAAGGAGGGAAACATTCTGACTGAAGAATAGTTTCAAATTATGAGACAAATGCAGAGGCAAATGCATAACATTTGCTTCCTGAAGCAGATGACCCCGTTCTCAGTCCTCAATTCCATAGTCTCAACAATTATATTTCCAAAAGGTGACATCTGAGGAATCTAGCAGACGACAAATGAGACTCCCAAGTTCCAGAGTTATACAAACACCAGAGATTATATTTTCTGAATTTTAGAGTCAAGCAAATGTTTAATCATAAGTTCTATTCCTAAAGATTTTCCCAATTTAAGCAAACTATTGAAATGACTACTCCATAATTTATATATGGTTTTACTATATGCTTCCTTAAGTAAATAGTATTTCCAAAGGCATAAACTGTCAGAAAGAGTATAAGACAGGATAAAAGCTATTTTCAAAAGAGCCCAATTCCTCAAAGCTGTGACAAGAAACAGCATTTTCCAAACATATATTGTGTGAGGAATTTGGGTGGGGGGAACATATTATTACAGATTCTTCACTGTTAAGTCTGACTTCATGAATTCAGTGCATGCTCAGATGCTTCAGTCTGTTTGACTCTTTGCAACCCATGGACTGTAGCTTGCCAGGCTCCTCTGTCCATGGGATTCTCCAGGCAAGAATACTGGAGTGGGTTGCCATGCCCTCCTGCAGTGGGTCTTCCCAACCTAGGGATCAAACCCACATCTCCTGCATTGAAGGCAGATTTTTTATTCACTGAGCCACCAGGGAAGCCCTCATCAATTCAGAGACTCTCCCAAAAGCACTTTCTCAGAGCTTGAATTTTCTCAGCATATAATCATTCAGAGATGAGGGAAGGTTAGACATGTTTTCCAATGAAGTTTCATAAAGAGTGATGACTCCTTTTTTTTAAAAAAGGGCAAAAACAACTTAAAAAAATTACTATTACTACTACTTGAAGGGGCTTCACTTGTAGCTCAGACAGTAAAGAATCTACTTGCAATGCAGGAGACCTAGGTTTGATCCCTGGGTCAGGAAGATCACTACTTGAACACATCTAATAGCAGTGAGTGAGGTTCCTTACAAGGTAACTTTGTCCATTGTTGCTGTGTGCTAAGTCACTTCAGTTGTATCCAACACAGTGTAACCCTATAGACCTTAGGCCATCAGGCTCCTCTGTCCATGGGATTCTCCAGGCAAGAATTCTGGAGTGGGTTGCCATGCCCTCCTCCAGGAGATCTTCCTGACACAGGGATAGAAACTCCATCTCATATGTCTCCTGCATTGGCATATTCCCCTATTGCCACCTGGGAAGCCCTGTTGGACACCATCAATTATAAGAAGGATTGAACTTGTTGAACACAACAAGTTGGAATAAGTCATATCCTAACAAGGAAGTTCATGTTCTTCAAAATATTTTTGAAACAGAGAATTCAATTTGGTTTGATAAATATTTTGCATATAAAAAGAAAGCTTATATTTCTTTAGTCTTTTTAAATTTAGAAAGTGTAAAGTTGAATTAAAAAAAAATCTGTCCTGTGATTTTCTCATTTATGTTGTTCATTGGAATTAAGCAAAATGTGTACATTAGATTTATTTTACCATCTCTGTCTGTGAAATTGCTGCTGCTCACAGATAAATCATCAGGCGTTGAGATGCCATTGGTACTGGAACTTCCAATTTTCTTTGGTGTTAAGTGCTCAAGACTCATATTACTTTTTTGTGACTCTTTAGTCAAGTTCAGAAAGACCTAGGAAGA
Source organism: Cervus canadensis (assembly GCF_019320065.1). Lineage (NCBI taxonomy): Eukaryota > Metazoa > Chordata > Mammalia > Artiodactyla > Cervidae > Cervus > Cervus canadensis. The sequence continues at coordinate 31,542,626 of NC_057409.1, read as the reverse complement.
GAAGCAGGAACACTTCATTAGCATAAAACATGCATGTGTTTTCTACCTTTTAAGCTCAATTTTTATTTTAAATTTCTGTCACATTTATTGAGACTTTAAAGGAACATACTCGTAGTAAAAGACATGTTTTCTCTAAATGAAGCAACATGCTTGTTCTCAGAAGTCAGTCTTACATAAGAATGGTACTGAGATAATTTTAAGATTTTCTGATCTGGTAAAATGTTTGTTTATAATTTTTATATAATCAAAAGCATCTTTACTTTTGTTTCCCTCTCCTTATTAAAACATTCATTAAAGTTTTTCTTTTCTTTTTAAAAAGAACCATTCATATTTATTCTAGGGAACAGCAAGTTAATCAGCCTCAAGCAGAAAGGAAATATCTAGGTGTACCTCTTCCACGGTGGTATCTGAAATGCCATAGCACCCAATGTTGAGGTCACCCAGGCCTCTATCCAGGGCTCTCAGGAGTGAAAGATAAGCCCCCGAGACTTTGGTGCTAAATGGAGGAAGCACGTAGACAAGTTCTCCCCCGATGTCCTCCTTGAGGTAGGCGTCAGGGAGATGGGACTGGATCATTGCCATCACAGCTGTGGTGTCACACACTGTACTTGCATTTAGATTTGGACTCTAGAGATGAGAAGAGAAGTTAAACACGCCCTTGTCTTCACACTGTAGGGCCCTGGGCCCCAGTCAGAGGGTGGCGAGTTCTTCTAGGCCAGTACAGACCTGTACCAGGGAGTATATCACTTCTCTCATGCTTCCTGTCCCACTGGGGGTCCCTACAGTTGTCTGTCAGTCACTATCCTGATGGCTTCACCTCCTACCTCACCCTGTCCCTTCTCCAGCCTCGGCTCACCTTCTCCCTCTCTCTCTTACCCCAGCAACAACAAACTTTTGGTTATTCAATGCTTCAGGCTCAGGCATGCTCCCTCCTTAGGGCCTTTGCAATTGTTCCTTTGCCCCAGGTAGTGACAGGGCTCACTCTCTGCCTGGCCTTAACTCTTGGCTCATCTGTCACCTTCTCAGAGACCCTGTCTACTTAAAATGGCACTTCCTAGAATTCCCTATGCCCTTTCCTCTGCTTTATTCTATCCATAACAGTTATCACTTTCTAATATTCTAAATTACATACTTATCAATTTTACCACCTGAATTCCCCACATTCCCATCAGAACATAAACTCCATGAGGGCAGAGATCTTAGCATCATCAGTTCACTGCTGTATCCCCAGTGCCTAAGACAATGTCTTGGGCATATATTAAGATATCATATATAACTCATAAATGAATTTTTAACTGAATTAAGTAATGTGACAATGAACTACTTTTTATATTTTAGAAGTCACATTAGGATGATCAGATATAAAATAAATGAGAGTAGTCATAGCATATACATCTTGCACAATATAGATACATAACACTATTTGAGATAGTAAGGGAGCCTTAGTAAGTAAGCATTTTTGTTCTTCGAAGATGTGAAAGCACCACTGGTCTGTCTGAATTAGTCTCCACATTGCCAGTCAAGGAACATGGATCAGAAAGTGAATATGTGACTGCAAATTCCTTCATTTGCTTTTTATAGAGCGGAAAATCTAATTTTTAGTCTTACAGGCTGAAATGTAGGGAAACTAACAGGCTGATCCTTCATCAGTAGCCTTAAATATAGACTTTCTTTTATCTAGTACCTTAGTTCTCAATGTGCAATCCCAGACCATCAGCATCAGTGTCACATGGGTGATGTGGACCTTGGTAGAAGTGTAGTAAATTCTAGAACCCCTTCCCAGACCTACTGAATCAGAGACCCTTGGGGGTGGAGCCAGAAGTCTGGATTTAACCAAGACCTTCAGTGGTTCTGACACTTGCTCAAGTTAGAGAAACATGAATCTAACATATTAATAGTGAAATATAGCAATGTATGAAGCTGGACAGATTCTACTTCTGTTTCATACCAAACTGAATTTATGACCCTACAATGAGGTATACTTTCTCTCCTACAAACCTTTTTCTTGGTGAGTGTGAGGTGATACCCATCTCCAAATGCTTCCTTGAGATAAAACGGTGACCCACAGCAGCGCAGCCCTCCCTGCTCCAAGAAGGCAATGCGGTCACTCAGCACTTCAGCCTCATCTAAGTGGTGCGTCGACAGAATGATTGTTCTGGCTTGAAAACAGAGGAGAACAACCGAAAATGAAAAATGAAGCTACAGTTGCCAAGATACACTGAGTTAGAACAAGTAAATCCTGTGATTTATGGGGAGAGTCACATTTTATGAGCTAACTGAAACACTCATCAGAGAGGCTTCCAAAATTATCAAAGAGAAATTCAGAAGGGGTGTTCCTAAATATCTGCAAGGCAGGGGTGGGGTGGGGGGCTGTTCTTATAAGTTGACAGCAAATATGTTGTAAGGCTAAATGTCCATACTCTGTAGTGGGGGCAACTTCTGTTAATCCCTTATTCTGTTCACTTGGCTTCACTTCCATTATCTCTGTCTTTTTCTCTCCCTCCCTCCTTTTCTTCACTATGAAAAAGCAGTAATTTTAAAGACTTTTTGAAAATTTCTCTCTGATTAATCCACTCCACTCTGATTGCTCCTTTGCCTCACATCCTGTTAGCACTTATTTAGTCTGTTTTCAGTTTATTTTCGTTTGTGTATGCTTGGTATCTCTAATTAGATTCTAAGCTCCTCTAGGCAGAATTTGGAACTTCTGTTGGATTTGCATACTCTCACAGAGGTCAGTTAAGTGCTCAATTCACAGTGGGCTCTACACAATTACACACTAATTGATCCAGAAATTTAGCTAGGAGAAGACAAGACCTGACCTTAGATGTTTAATGGAGATTATAAACAGAAAAGACTTCAATTTGTGTGCTTGCATCCCAGAGGGCAAAACTCTAACTGCTGGCTGGAGAAGTAATAAGAAGGTACTCATACCAGTTTTGTTCTTGGATATAACATCCCATATACTTCGCCGAGAACATGGGTCAACGCCAGTGGATGGTTCATCGAGAATTACCACCCTTGATCCTCCGATGAGAGCTATGGATATGGATAACTTCCTCTTCATTCCTCCTGACAGTGTTCCAACTCTCTTATGACGATGGCTATATAGTCCAGTATCTTTTAAAGTCCTTCAGAAATGATGGACAGTTGTTATGTTTTACAGACAGAATATTTGAATTTTGGAAAAATACAAAAAGCACCCTAAATAAGAGGCATTCATTGAACAACTATTATGTGCTCAACAAGGTAAACTATTGAGGATTCATGACATAGTTTTCTGTTGTTTATCAACTAGTTGGAGGTACAAAATTAATACTAAGAAAACACCATAAGGACTATATGGTTCATTATTTTATTCATTCATTTGACAAGTATTCATGTCTAGAGTCCCTGCCTGTTTTCTGCCAGACTGTGTTTTAGGTGCTGTGGAACAGCATCGAGCAGATAATGTTTCTAACCCACGAGAAGATGATGACACAGTATGGTTGTGTATCAGGAGTAAAGCAGGGGAAATTCAGTTGATAAACATACTCCCAAGAAGATTATAATTTGCTATTTTACGATAAATGTAATAAAAAACAAGTAATACTGGGTATATGAGATGAGTGCCTGGGGTGTGCTATTTTAGGCATCTGTTTTACACACGGTGGCTCCCTCAGAGAAGGTGATGTTTGAGCAGAGACCAGAAAGGTGGCAGAGTAAGTCTAAGGGCTGTCTGGGGAAGGCTGCTCTAAGTAGTGGGAACATGGGAAGCCCTGAGGCGGGAGCAGGCCCAGCATAACCGAGCATGCACCTGGGCGAGCATGCCTGGAGCAGAGTGAATGGGGACGAAGCTGAAGGAAAACATGAAAAGCGAGACTGGGGGCAGGTCAGGAAGAGTCTCATAGGCCTTGATAAGGACTTTCCTGAGTTTCACACTGAATGTGGTGAGAAACCATTAGAGGGCTTTGACAGAGGAGTGACATGGTCTAATCTGTAGTTTAAAAAGGTCACCCTGTCTGTTCTTTGAAGAATAGACTGTACAAGGGAAAGTAGGAGCCAGGGGTCCAGTTGAGACTTGTATGGTGGCCATGGAGATTAGAAACACAGGAATGGCGGCAATGCAGGAACCAGAAATGAAGGCAGCTATTTACAGTGTAATAACTGGCTTCTGAGGAGAACGTATACAATTCTCATAGGCCCTTATACAAACCCACAGGCCCTTAAATGCATACAACAGTAGAAAAGTAGAAAAACTGAAAACAGTTGTTTCCTGAGAAACTCTTTCCTACTGGTATTATTACTGTAACTTGACTTCTTTTTGAGAGAAGTTAACCAGCACATGTTCTCATTCCTGTCATATCTGACCTTTTCACTTCTTCATGCAGCTGCTTTTTAGTCCAGTGAGGAACTTTGATGGAGCCGTAGAGTAGAAGGTGCTCCTTGGTGGTGAGGTAACTGAACAAGACATCATGCTGCATGCAGACGCCCATGTTCTTCCGCACAATGTGCAGATCTGTTCTGATATCTTTTCCATAAACAAAGATGGTACCTGCTGAGGCCCCAAACAGTCCAGTCAACATGGAGCTGGAAATGAAGAAACCGTAAGTTAGGTGTGAACCAAAACTTTGATGTAGATTTTTGGACTAAATATATCTCAGTTGTTAGCAAAAAATGTTATAGTGTCTCTTCCCAGGGCAGGTCAAGCTATGAAGTAAAATCGGATTAATTGGGAGTAAAAATTAAAATTGCTTTTAAGCTTCTAATAATTTAGAGTGTTACAGAAGCATTACATGTAATGATGATGGTGGGTGGTGGTGGCAATAATGACAGAAAGGGTTGGGCTTTTTAACTGTAAATGCACTCTCTTCTTCAGCAAACTCCCACACATCCCTGGCATCAGGTAGTTCCCATAGGCCATTAAGCCTCAAATTTCTATTTCCCATATGAATTCTGGTCATCTTCAGTCCCCCACTCTACCCTGTGACTAGAATATTCTTACCTACAGAACTCCTCATCGTATTTCAGATGGTCAGTAAACTGGGCAGTTATTTAATATCCATCTTCTCCACTAAAATATAAGCCCCATGAAGTCAAGGAAAGGACATGTTTTTTTTTTTTTTTTGTACCATTCTTACTATCTAACTAGTGTCTTACACATAATAGCTCTTAAAGGACTATTGTGGATTAAATAGGGAATCAATACAATGTGTGATTCTTCCCATAAAAATGCATTAAAATCAAGTAACATATTTCTTTGTACATTCTTTATACTCAGAAAACTACAATGGGGACTTTCTCAGCTAAAATTATAGCCTCATCAAAATCCTTCTCCATCCCTTTTCTTTATTGTCCTCTTATTGCCTATTAGAAATCTTAATTTTTAAGCACTGTATTCTCAGCCCAGCAACCCACTCCAGCATTCTTGCCTGGAGAATCCCCATGGATAGAAGAGCTTGGTGGGCTACAATCCATAGGGTCACAAAGTTGGACACCAATAAAGAGACTTAGCACAAACATAGTACATTCTCACTAGAAAGTCAACTCTGCATTGAAACAGGTCATATAAATGAGAGCAGCTGCATGCTTGCTCTTTTCATAACTCTCTTTTGTCCCCTTTTAGTTACTGAAAATTAATTACTGAAAAATGTTTTGGCAGTCGCTGAGCTTACTCATGATGACAGTAAACAGCATATCTGACAATGTATACTTTTTCCCAAATATGGCTAGAACACCAGCAGCATCTTAGAGCTCACTCCAAGCAAAGCCTAGTGGAGACTGGAGGTGAGTCACAGAAAAAATTTCAAAGCAATGTCACTTTTAAAACCATTCGAATCTTTTCTCCATTAGGACACAGGAAAATGCTAGTTAAGTGAAGAGAGAGGAAGAACAGCCCATGTACTATTTGTGAACTTTTTGATCTATATCTGATAGCTAGTGATTCTTTTCTTTTTTCTTTCTTTCATGAATCAAGGCAAAGAATCCATTTAATAGAGCAGATGGGGCTGAGTGTGTTTATATCAAGATTTGTGAATCCAAACTGGTATACAGGCCAGGATAAAAATGCAAATAAGTGAAACAGACTAAATGTATGAGGCAGTAAAGTTGGTGGGGAGCAGGGATGAACCAGAAAGCAGACCTTCTTTGAGAACAGTCACTAATAAGTCCAAAACAATTGTCTCTATCTAAGCCTGCAGGTCCAATGTTGCCAAAACTTTCTAATATTTAAGAGATGACAGGAATGTTTATTTTTATTTGAAAACTCTCCTATTTTTAAATACTGGCACAGAAATAAAATATTTTAAGAGTACTAGTGGGCCAATATTAGGTAGACCAAAATGAACCTATCTGGTGGGGCTGATCCAGACTTTGAGCTCACAGGTTGGACCTTGCTTCTACAGTAAGCAAGTTGAGGTATCTTAATCCATCCGGGAGCTGTAACAACTCTATTTTTATGAAAGAATTGAGGAAATATTAAGTAATATGCTTCCATGACACCTAAGTATTGAAAAGCAACATACATCGTGGTAGTCTTCCCAGCTCCATTGGGTCCCAGCAATGAAGTAATATGACCTTCATAGAAGTTCAGATTGAGGTTATCAACAGCAATTTTTGAGCCATAGATCTTTGTGACCCCATGCAGAGCAACCCCAACTGTGAGATCTTTAGGTTCAGGCTCAATGTTGGAGGAAAACTTGTATTCAGGACCTGGAGAGAAATCAAGAGAAGAGTTGTAAGCTCAAAAGGAAAGAAAATGCAGCTAGATTTAGACTTTTCCTTAATTAAAAATGGAAGACTATAGACACAAAGTAAAAAATAATTCCAGATATAAATGGTCTATTATAGTCTCCTGCCTTCTCACTTGTTTTAAAAATGAATGAGAGTGTTGAAACCACACTCTAAGGTTTATATTACCTGTCTCTGTCAGAAAAAGTAGTCTCAGAATATAGTATCATAATACTGAATTCTCCTTTATTCAAATCAAAGATCTCAAATATTCAAAATACAAGTTTAAGGCTTGGTCTTCCAATTGAACAGGGTGATACATATGTATAAAATAAATGTCTATACTTAGTGGACAACGCTTACTCAGATCTGTGGTTATAGAATCAGTTCATTAATTACTCTCTACATTTCCTTCATGCATCACAAAAGAACTAGTTATATGGATCATCCTTACTTTATAAAACCGACACTGCTCACCCAATGTCAGTAAGTCACGAGCCTTAAATTGTTTGTTCTTTGTTGGTGATGGATTATGCTAAATTATCCATACTTGTTACTTGGTTACTCCTTATGACTAATGACAGATGGCTGGAGTGAAGGGTGCAGACTGTGGCCAAGGAACAAAATTTTTCTCTGTGTGAATCTAACTGGACCACAAAGGGATCTGCAATCTTGGCCTAATTAGCACCATATGCTAACCAACTGAGTTAATGAGCCCAGGAAAAGCCACGATTTAATCTCCCTATGAGTCCAAACACATATGTGTAGACATATTCATCCATGACTAAGAGGATGATAATTTCACCATTTAGAAAAACATAATTAAAATCACTAGTCATGTAAATTTTATATCACTTCTCTCATAATAATGCATGTTGTTGACCTACTTGTCTTACTGGCAGATGGGTTGGTGTTCTGCATCATGATATTAGTAAACATAAGCCCATTGCTTTTCTCATGATTCACTTCTGCACATCCCAATCGTTCTTTCCAATAGGAAGGAAGGAATGGAAAATACCACGGAGCTGCCATACCGTATGTGCCTGTAACAAGAACGTATTAGGAAAAGTAGTTTTAAATTGATTGTTAACATTAAGCATCAGAAGTTAAATAACAGTATTTACTATGCAGTATTTAGGAAATAGTTTCATTTTTTTGATTCTATATAAAACTAAAGTTGTCTCAGTTTCCAAAGTAAAGTAAAAAAGAAAGCCAGTTTTTTAATTCTTTCCTTTATAAACAGCTTCACTGGGTACAGTTATATACTATAAAATTTAATCACTGTAAGTGTAGAATGTGATCATTTCTAGTAAATAAAATTTTGCAACCAGAACAACAATCCCCAGATTCCAATAACTCCAAAAAGTGTTATCTCATGTGCTTTGCAAATAATTCCTGGTTTCAACCCAAGTCAGAGGCAATCACTGATCTGCTTTGTCTCCACATTTTTCTCTTTTACAGAAAGTTTATATAACTGGAGTAGAGTAACAATCTTTCATTCATTCATAGAATAAAAAACGTACAAATATAAATAAGACTTAATGGAAAACCTTCTGAGCATGTTGAAGTTTTAACCATTTGAGACCTTGGAGGGGAACCCCACTGGTCTTGTTCCATTAAATTTGATAAATTCTCCTTAGAATTAGGAGACTTGATTTTTTGCTTTTATAATATCTCATCCTCCCATTTGGAAAGACTGGACTCTATGCTTCTTAATTCATTCTATCCTTTAAAGGAATATCAGAGGAAAAGGTGCATTATCTCAGCTTGGAAAATTTTGGTTAGTTTTAGGATTGAAGTATTTTTGGAGATGATATTTGGCAAATAAAATATTAGAAAATATATATTAGCAGTTTTATAATGATGACAATCATGAAAAGCATGTATGTGTAGGAAGCATGATCATACCTGGGAAAACGTTCCTGACATACCAAGCAATAAGGAAATAAATGAAAGAGTCAGCTAGGATTAGACAGCACAGCCAGCCAAATGAAGTGGTGTCATCCTGAACTGGGGAACTGTACATATTTTCCCACTGAAGACCTAAGTGAACACATATATTTATTTTTCCATGAGACATTTTGTAGGTGTGAAAGATAAAATCCAGTTGAAAAGAAAGTGAACCTACCAATGCCTTGCTCCTCATAGCGTGCAATATACTGACTTGCATAACTGAAAGCTGTTGGAGACAGCAGGCTCTGTGAATAAAATCAACCACAGTGATAGCTCTTGTAGATTTCATACATTTTTCCCAGAGAGGTCTTAACCTACTTCAAACTTTGGGCCCTTATATAGGTAAAACTGACATCAACTCTCTAATCATATTTAAAGGCACAGAGGTCCCTTACCAAGCATACTACAACTTTGGAAGAAGAGGGAAGGAAATAGCAGAAAACAAAAGAAGGAAAATTATAACTTGGAAAATATTTGTCAAAAATCCAAAATACATATCTAAACTTATTAAATGTTGTTCATCAATTTACAAAATTGCTAATTATAGAGTAATGCAATGTAAGGTTAACATCAAATGAAATGTTAGGGGCCAGAAGATGTTTTTACTTCATAGATTGTCTTCAAGTAATAGAAGTTTTATGCATGAAAATATATTAAAATGTCAATTGAGTACTTATAATGCAATAAAAAATTTTTAAATGTTGTTTAAATACAAGGTGGCCAATGTCAAATGAGTTATTTATCGCTTTCTATTTCCACAAACAAGTTCTAATATGAGCCTCAGTCAATGGTGAACTTTACATCTGCTTTCCAAATTTCAATATCAGTGAACTTAATGCTTTCATTAAAATTCTTAAATTAATTTGGTACTTTGAATTGAAAAAGCAGAAAAGAATTCAAAATTGATTATATGCTATCAGCGCATTTGTATTTATGCCTGTAGGTTACATGTCTTAAAAGCCACAAGAATTAGTCATATATGAGAACAATGCCAGTAAATAGAGGTTCTAAGATATTTATGGAACTGGGCCAGAGATAAGTCAGAATTCTTGATGATCTTCAAAACATGACATATTACATTTTAACTGCTCTTTCTTACAGCATCATCTATTATGATTTTAGAAACAGTGGAGGAAAAGTTTTCTTTTCATAGTCTTATGCTTGTATGGTAGACAATGATTAGGACAGTTATGCATATTTTATAATTACTGAACTTGTACATTTAGAGGGTCTAAACACACACAAAAAAGTTCATTCCTTTCATACCCTGGCCATTCAGTTGTGACAGCTGACTTACCATGAATACTTTTATTACATAGCTCAACTCATTTTCAACTGTAATCAGAACAATAAATGGAAAAAAGGCAATGATGTAAATGAGGCTTCCAATCAGAGCTGCAATGTTGGTGCTGTTGAAGAAGACACTGATCAGATAGCTCATGGCGATAACTGAGAAGCTGTAGTCCGAAAAATACAGGAACAAAATGAACCCATTTGTTTTAGGAAGAATATTGCCAAACTTGAGTATGATGATGAGGATGACGATAGTAATCAGTAAAAATCCAACACTCTCGATGAGCCAGGCAAAAAAGTGGCTGCAGGAGTTTACTCCCATCATCTTCATGTACTGTAAAAATGAAAATGTGTTAGTTTCTTCTTAAGCTAATATATTCTCAGATGACAATTATCCCTGTACCATTCCAAAATGTCCACCAGACTCTTCAAACACAAGAAACTAGGCATTTTAATGATGCTTCTAAGTATAGCATTTGTCCACGCTCACTATGTGACATTAACATGGCAGTTTAGTTCAGCCCATCTTAGACTGTAGCTCCCAGACTGCCCCAATGTAATGAATGATTTGGATGGTGAGGTTTGTTTTATTTTTTGATGAGTTCATTTTATAACTGGTATCTCAGTGATGTTTCCAGATTAAACTAGTTGAGAATAGACACAAAAATTTATGGTATTCCCTGCAGAATTTTACAACATGAATTTGATATTTGTGCAGGTAAGAATATTTTAAGTTGGTGAAAACTCATGATTTATTTCAAATTCAATGTATGGACTGAGATAATAAAACTCCACTATTCTCAACTAAACATTAATGAACAACACAATAATTATTCATATTCCTGTAAGAAATAAAGTAGACCAGATTCCTAAGATGTTAAACTATGCAAACTTTGAAGAAGACTTTCTGCTTTTTGGCATAATTTCCCTATCCTTAAAATCACTAACAATCTAGGTCAGGTTTGTTATCTTTGTTTTTTAAAAAAAAAAAAAAAAAGTCCATGCACCCAAAATGAACACATGCATCTCAGATAATCTATACCTCTCTCTCAACTGATATTCTGTATTATCTCAGTGATATCCTTAGTGGTCAAGGCATTCCATCAAGGTGGAAAGACAGACCAACATGAGGTGTTTTTGCGTTAACTCAAAAGGATTCTGAATGATCTGAAGCCCCCAGGACCTTGGGTGTTTTGAATCAGTGACTTGAATTTGTACCTGGTTTCTAGTTGTAACAACTCTTGATTAATAGTAAGTTTATGAATCTAATATTCCATCTTAAAAAGAACAAAATTAATGTTCCACTAACAGCTTTGTAATCCACTATATATATATATATATTTTTTTTTTTTTTTGGAAAAATCAAGGATGTACAATGTCCTCCCCTTTAAATCTAACTTGTCTATGAAAAAAAATAGGGAATGTGCCAAATCTTTTACTATACAAAAAAATAGTGATTTTTACTTTCTGCCTTTGCAATTTATCACATTTTGATAACGCTGTTGCTCCAGTTGTTACCATGGAAACGCTACCTGACTGCCACTAGTCTAAGCTGTGGGCCTTAAGCTAATCATCACTAAGGAAGTCCTGTGACTTCTCCTCTTAACTTTGCCCTTTTCCTCACCCTCTTCTCTCCCTACTACTTCTTTCCTCCCAGACCCTGCACACTTTGCAGTAAAGATTCAACCTATGTTTCTATAGGAATAGATGTGTGTGTCAAAGTAAAAAAAAAAAAAAAATCAGCATGGAGTGAAGATTCACTATGGAAGGTTTTATCCAATTGCTATGTATCTATCATTGAAAAGAAAATTAGATTTTGGTGTGAAAGAGACCTCACAGATCTTATTTTAGCCATTTCCCTGTATCCCATCCAATTTGCAAAATTACTGTGTCATGCTTGATGCCTTCATTTCAGAGATACCAATTTTTTTGGTATTTTGGCATTTCCCATTATTTGTATTTTGATGTTTTTACTGAGTTTAATGTTATTTGAATATAATTAAATGGGAAGTTATAGAACCCATGTAACTACCTGAAAGCTGATATTCACCACTTAATTTCACTTGGCCTATGCAAAAATTTTCTCCTCCACCCAACAGCAATGTATGTCAGGAGGAGGCAGTATCACTATATTTTACAAAGTGGATATGAAGTATCCAGAATGCTATCAAGGACATGAAATAGAACTGACTTCATGTTTATAAATGTGTTTTCCTTCTGTGACAGTAGATAGCTTCAGTATAAAACATTTGTATATCTAGAAAATTCTCCATTCATAGCCTTGTTAAAAATAATTTAGCAAACCCAAAGAGCAGGAGCAAAGGTGTTTATCATGGTAATATGGAAGTTTTCAAGGCTCAAGATCAGATTTCTATTCCCAAGAATTGGTAAAAGTTGGAGATTGATCATTGCTTTTTATCAAAACAGAACAGATTAGGTGCTTCCAACAGTGTTTACTACTTAGCATTCTAGCATCAAACTTCAGAGTTAAACTTCAGGATTTTATGCCATGAGAAGAACAGCTGTTATACATAAAGAGAAAAAGCAATGAATGCATGTAGGTCATCCATAAATTATCCAGATTCACTGCCAACTCTGTGATAATCAACAAGACCAAGCTTGCTAATGGAAGGTGGCCCACAGAGAATGACTGGCTGTGCTGTCTTGGATGCCACTGGTGTCTCCTCAGAGTGACAGATGCAAGTGCCAGCTTTGTCATCAAACAGCCACTTGTCTCAAGTCTCCCAAACCTGCTGGAGCAATTCATCAATATCTGATCACCTGTTGCTCAGGAAAACCCCTCTGCACAGTGATCAAACTCTGCTTCAAGAAAGAGATTCTGTGAGATTTTAGATAAATGAGTCATCACATTCAAGAGAAGCTTATGCACAGGGACTGAAATTAAATACTGTCAAGAAAAGAAATCATAAATATACATATATTTACTTGACAGCTATGTTTTCATTCAACAAGAATGTCAAGAACTGATTAATAATAATATTTTTGTACTTCAAATTTTATATTCTGTTATAGATATTTATGTTATTGTTTTTAGTAGGATATAAAGGATATTGTGATCATTACTTGGAATATTCCATATTCTCACTAGCAGGATGAATAGTATATACCAATAAGACATAAAAAGGAGTAAACTGGTATTCAAAAAAAGGAGACAAAAAAATTGCCTCAAGTGAAGTACCACAGAACTACAGACTTTCACATGATTTTTGGCAATCATTCTTCAGACTACAGATATTTTAGGTTACCTGTCTGAACTGAGAGAGAGGACTCCAAAATTTTGTCTCAAACTGAATATAAACAATGAAATCCCCATAAATGACTTATTTTAGACCAAATAGATGAAAATAACCATAAAACCAAGAACATAGTGTGAAAAGCAACTCCTCTGTGTGATATAAAATCAGCCTTTGTTTAGTTTTATATTTTAATTTTAAAAAGCAAGAAATGCAGAATAAAGCTCAACTGAAGGGCATTTTGAAATAGTTTTCTAACTATATGATTAATTTTATCACTAAACTTCTTGGGCATTAGTATTTGTACTAAGTCTCTTTAACAAGTTAAAGGAATTTACTAGAATCATACCATAATGAGGTCAAAGATGGATGCCTTCATTGAATTAGCAACTGACCTGATTTCTACGTCTAAATGTGAGAACAATTACAGAAGGAAAAAAGGTGCTTTGTTTTGTTTTTACTTTTTTATTCAGTTGGAATGAGAAGGAAGTAAAGAATGGGCAGCTTTAGATCTTAGTGAATATTAAAATGATAATATTAAGAAATGATCTTGAGTTGCTGATAATCTAAGAGATTATCCACCATTATCTTCAAAAGTCCTAAATAGTCTATGATACTAAAATAAAGTTGTGAGAGGGAAGGTAGCTATGATATGGAAAAGGACTGGTCAGTAGTGCTAAAGAACTGTTAACATATCTTGATTGTCCTCACTACATAAAAGAACAGATAACTATATGATGTGGATAGAGGTATAAGGTAATTTTAGGGTGCTAAATAATAGTGCAAAACATAAATGTATCAAATCAGCAATTTGTACACCTTAAATTTGCACAATACATCAATTTTCAGTAAAAAATAAATAGAATAAAATAAATAAGCTCTTAGTTAAAAAAAGGTTTAGCATGGCAAAGTTCAAGAAATGGCATGCCTTGTAATTATTATTAACCAAAAATTACTCTAACTAAATACAACACAGAGATGAACACGTGCATGCACACACACACACACACACACACACACACACACACACACACACTGTCTGTTGGGGTTAAAAAAAAGCCAGTCCAGATCCACCATTCACTAAAGTATAGCTTTTAACAAGTCTTCTCTCAGTTTCTGGGCTCAGCTTTTTCATCTCGAAAAAGGAGGAGGCTAGTTTAGAACCGTCAGTGGTGGAAGGAGGTGAGCAGGCGTGTTAGGAATATTCTGCTTCCATCAATTCATCTCACAAATAGATCGTATTCCTTTAAATTTAGGACACTGCTAATTTTAAGATATGTCATTACTTTAACTGCCACCAAGAAAGAAAAATCACTGCCAAATGAATTATGACACCCTATCAAATATATTTCAATTTCAGAAGCTTTAAAATGTGAACAAAAAATCATTATCTTTGAATTGATAAAAAATGAATAATTGAATGCCTCTTCTGTTCTGGCAGTGAGAAAGTACATTCTGGAAATATAATGCTGAATAAAGTCTAGATGACATGACTCAAAGAGTTTAGGGATTGGGCACAAATGAATATGAACTGAAAGACTCAGATCCTGATGTTCTGATTCCAAGTTCAATAATCTTCCACTATGTAACTCTGACTTCCAAGACTAGCTGGTTAAATTTTGAAAGTGGATGCCTGCAAAATGAAAACACAGAGCTACCAAACAGAAACTAGTTCACCATTAAAAATGCCTTTCATATCTTCTATTGAGAAAAACTCTTTATTGTGCTTTGATATTTTTTGGTGACATCCATAGATACATTCAGAGTACTATTTTTAAACCAAAATAACATAATATGCATGTATTATACATACACACACACACACACATAGAACAGAGATACATAACACATGTATATACACATGCACATCTTTACTGCATTTCTAACATTTTAAGGTAGATATTTATTTCACTGTAGAAAAGAACTCAGAGTCTATCACAGTTTTCTACTTCAGAGTTTTCCTTTATTTTGTAAAGGTTCACTTCTGAGTACTAGGAATCAGACAGAAAAATATAAGGTACAAGCTTGCAACCAAAGTTATGGTCCACGACGTGGATTTGAGCTAAATTGGGGTTAAGAAAACATTGTACACAGTCCTGAAAACAACAGGGCTCAAACCAGTTGATGAGACTTTTACCAAATTATAACTGAAATATATAGCTGAAGGTCACCTTAGGAAACATCACTATGAACAAAGCTAGTGGAGGTGATGGAATTCCTGTTGAGCTATTTCAAATCCGAAAAGATGATGCTGTGAAAGTGCTGCACTCAATATGCCAGCAAATTTAGAAAACTCAACAGTAGCCACAGGACTGGAAAAGGTCAGTTTTCATTTGAATCCCTAAGAAAGGCAATGCCAAAGAATGCTCAAACGACTGCACAATTGCACTCATCTCACACACTCATAAAGTAATGCTCAAAATTCTACAAGCCAGGCTTCAACAATACGTGAATTGTGAACTTCCAGATGTTCAAGCTGGTTTTAGAAAAGGCAGAGGAACCAGAGATCAAATTGCCAACATCTGCTGGATCATCAAAAAAGTAAGAAAGTTCCAGAAAAACACCCATTTTTGCTTTATTGACTATGCCAAAGCCTTTGACTGTGTGGATCACAACAACCTGTGGAAAATTCTGAAAGAGATGGGAAACCAGATCACCTGACCTGCCTCTTGAGAAATCTGAATGCAGATCAGGAAACAAGTTAGAACTGGACATGGAACAACAGAGTGGTTCCAAATAGGAAAAGGAGTATGTCAAGGCTGTGTATTGTCACCCTGTTATTTAACTTCTATACAGAGTACATCATGAGAAATGCTGGGCTGGAGGAAGCACAAGCTGGAATCAAGATTGCAGGGAGAAATAACAATAAACTCAGATATGCAGATGACACCACCCTTATGGCAGAAAGTGAAGAACTAAAGAGCCTCTTGATGAAAGTGAAAGAGGAGAGTGAAAAAGTTGGCTTAAAGCTCAAGATTCAGAAAATTAAGATCATGGCATCTGGTCCCATCACTTCATGGCAAATAGATGGAGAAACAGTGGAAACTGTGGGAGACTTTATTTGGGGGGGGCTCCAAAATCACTGCAGATGGTGACTGCAGCCATGAAATAAAAAGAGGCTTACTTCTTGGAAGGAAAGTGATGACCAACCTAGACAGCATATTAAAAAGCAGAGACATTACTTTGCCAACAAAGGTTCATTTAGTCAAGGCTAGGGTTTTTCCAGTGTTCATGTATGGATGTGAGAGTTGAACTATAAAGAAAGCTGAGAGCTGAAGAATTGATGCTTTTGAACTGTGGTGTTGGAGAAGACTCTTGAGAGTCCCTTGGACTGCAAGGAGATCCAACCAGTCCATCCTAAAGGAGATCAGTCCTGGGTTTTCATTGGAAGAACTGATGTTGAAGCTAAAACTCCAATACTTTGGCCACCTCATGTGAAGAGTTGACTCATTGGAAAAGACCCTGATGCTGAGAGAGATTGGGGGCAGGGGGAGAAGGGGACGACAGAGGATGAGATGGCTGGATGGCATCACTGACTCAGTGGGCATGAGTTTGAGTAAGCTCTGGGAGTTGGTGATGGACAAGGAGGCCTGGCATGCTGCAGTCCATGGGGTCGCAAAGAGTCGGACACGACTGAGTGATTGAACTGAACTGAACTGACAAAGCACAGGCTCAAACTCTAGGACAAGCCAGGAAGTCTGAAGTTGAGCTAACAAAAACATGAAGCAGTGTTTTGTTCTGTGTAAGGAGAAATAATTAATTGCGTAAAAGCACTGGTAATGTAAGTTTGAAAAGTACAAGGGCTAACAGGTTACTCTAATCTCATTATTTCAGATTGTCAGGCAGGCCTTGCAATAATTATTGTGCCCTGGTTTTGAAACATTTTCCCTATCTTTTCATTTCATGAGCGAGTGTTAAGAATGGGTTCATTATAGGATTAGCAGATAAAATAATTCTATTGCAGTACAATCCAAAAATCACACAATGCTGTTTCATAAATCCTAAAAAGAAGATATTTTGGATTTGGGGATAATGATGAAGAATATGCTCCAGAAGAGATCATGCTTTACATCCCAAGTCATGTGTTTCATTGTCATTATATTAACATAATCAGTCGCATAACATGAAATTCTTAGTCTCTATAACTCACAAATCAGCGAGAGAGACTTGAAGGAGACAAGGTATACTAGAATGAGAGTTTGCTTTCTGAGAGCTGAAACAAGACATGTATCTTTGCCCATGTCCATATCTATATCTATACCTATACCTATATCTATATCTGTAATAGTATCTATATATCTTCATTTGGACTTAAATACTACGCCAACAGTTTTCCTGCCTTAGTAGTTATTATTATTAGCATTTAAACTTCCTCTTCTAAAGCCTAAGTCTTACAGGTAACTTCTTGAGCAAAAATTACTGTCAGAATTATAAACTGTATTCAGATTTTATCCAGATCTATTCAGATTTTGGTTTTCAGAAACACTTAAAAGACAACTTCCATGCAATTTTTTCAGAAGACAAAATATTGCCATACCACCTGTCTTAATGATTCATAAAATATTTTTCCACCTAATTTACCAGATATAGGTCAGGCTTTCTGAGTTTGCTCAGGTATTATGAAAATCATAGTCATTAATTATATATCCAAGTAGAACTTATTTGTAATAAGAGATTCTCAACATACCTCATGAAGCCGGAGGTCTTTTTCATAAACAAGCTTTTTTACAAATGCAGCTATAAATACAACCCAGGCAACCATGAGCACGATTGGAAGAGAATAAGAGACACTGGTTAGGAAGCTATAAGGAAAAACAAAAACAAAAATTCAGTGACCAAAATGAATGCCACATTTGCTGATTGTAATATACAAAGAACACACTCCCTCCTACATTAAAATTATACTCCTTTTTTAATATTGAGAATAATTATTAATATGACTATTTTATTTATGAAGTGTGAAGCTGACTTAACGGTAGGTACATGATTTTCTTGCCACAATGCTACAAGAGTAAAACAGTTCTAGATTGTTAGATAAAATTGCCAAATTGTTTAAAGGGTGACTGAGCATGTCCTGTTTAGGAAAATAATTATTCTATAGATATAACTGCAAGGCTGTAAGGCCTTCTGTCTAAACTAAATTCTTATCTAAAAGGCAGATTCAAAGTTAGATAATGATTGGTTTATCTAGCTAAAAGCTGTATTTTCTCTAATTACTGTATTTACTACTCTTCAGAAGCTCATAGTTATTAAACCAAATTTCCAAAAATGAAATAAAATAAAACTCAAATAATATTTAAAATGCAAAGAACTTGGATTCCTCAAACTAATGCTCTAGGGGATGCTTCATAAACAGTATAGAAATGTTTTTGTTTTTTTTTTTCTGGTAATGTGCTAAACTAGCAGGTCATTGGAAGACAACTGGACCCAAATATATTCCTGAATCGTTGGCCCACGATACCTGAATGTTCAAATGAAGTGTTTCTCAAAGTTGAACACACATCAGAATCACCTGAAGGGCTCATTAAAACAGATTTCTGGGCCCCACCCCTAAGCTTCTGATTTATATCGAGGTGGGGTGAGGAATTTGCATTTTAAACTATTTCCCAGGTAAAGCTGAAGCTGCCAGTCCAGAAACCACACTCTAACAACCATTATTCTTACATTAGCCACTGACTATGGACTAAGGCAAAGGAATAGTTTTCAATGAGAGAAACTCTAAATTGAGCTGTTTTATACCTTGGGCTCCACTGACGTTTCACTTGCAGAAATGTCCCAAGGCCATTTTCCATTTAATCTAAAACGCCAAGGAATTACCTTGAAGTTCCCCATGAAAAATGCAAATATTAATGGAACATGACATCACCATCATTCAGTTTCACTTTAGCATCAGAAGTGCATCACCATCAGGGATATGAAGGATTTTTGGTGGGAGGGGAATGAGGGTTGGGGCCATATCCAGTTTCTTTTGGTTCCTGGGGAACTGTCTGGCATGGGGAAAGCACTTAAAGAATATTTGCTGAATGAATTTTGTCTTGGATCAGGTCCAACCTTGATGCTGTTTCTGGCTCTAGAATTAGGCAAAGGACTTCATTCATTAATAACAACCCTCCACTAATGTTTCTTCAAGTGACTGTGTATTTTAGGTTTGATATAGTATGAAAGAGAAAATTCTGGTTTGTAATTTAAGGACCAGTGCAGTAACAAGTATTCAACTTTGGGCAATTTACTTGGATTTCAATTTTTTCATCTGGAAAGTGTGGCTGATAATATTTGTTCTCATTTTATGAGGTGGTTTGGTAGAACGAATGAACTAATATATGTGAAAGCACTTTGTACGCAACAAAGAGTTTATATGTGTACGTTGAGATGTTAGTTTGTACTCCCATGAAGAACGCAAAGTACAGCTACTTTACTCTCAAAAGACACATCCAGGTACCCACCATTCTAGGTACTAAAATTTACAAGGGGAAAAAAGTCAGCAGGATAACAGACGAGGATTTTCATTTAATTGAACCCACAGGTCTCTACTATTGATGCAAGCTGTTCCAAGTCACTCATGGTTCATGCAATAAGGTCTGGACTGGCTGCTCAGAAGTGGCTGACCTTGACAGCAGGCTGATAGAATCCTCGCCTGTCAGGAAGACAGAATCCTGTCGTCCCGTATCACTGCTGCACAAAGGGCTACATAAACTCATCTCCTCTAATGCTCTTGAAGCAGCCAAAGGAGACAGAAGCATTGATAGAAACAGAAAAAAACAAAACAAACAAAAGAGACTCATCTGAATTGTATATAAACTGCCATAACTGGGCTGAATAACAAGTACAATTTGTTTAAAGTGATATTCAGCCTCAAGCTTTTGTATAGGAGAATGAGCTTGAAAAACTTAGCCCTCCAATCTTATTGTCTCACTGTGGTCAGACATGCAGGAACCATCCAGTGCCCACCTGACTGGCAAATTCTGTTCAAATTCAACTTTCCAAAAGCAGGATCTTTACATTTTTTGTTGATTTAGAAAAAACATTTTAGAGAAAGATTGCTACCAAATAGTTTCAGATAGCATAATATTTATCTTAGAGAGTTGATCAATACTGTGTTTTATTAAACTTTTTCCTTAAAACTATACCCTCACTCATGGATTTTTAGTTAAATTTGACAGTTGGAAGGGATTTTAAGATTATTTTGTTTAATACTCTCATTTGACTAGAGAAAGGTAAAACCAGTGGGTAACATCAAAATCATGCAGTGATGTATTCAGGTCTGGAGTCCAGCTCCTAACTTTGGGGCCAAAGTACTTGGAAGGGTTATGGGTTATGATAAAGAAAACATGGATCATTTGGTAAGAACTTTAGCATCATTTGGGTAACAGTGAGCAGCTATAGTGAGCTGGTCCTATACTGTGAACCTTTCCCTGGAAATAAGCATTTGACAAATATTTGGTCAATACTATCCCTTCCACTTGATAACATGTCAATGAATGAGAAGAAATGAATTCCAAAAAAAGTGGTTGATTATGTAAAACGCCTGCAAGTGCATGGACTTACTTGTCTTTCATGTAGCAGGGATAAGGAATTGCTTGGACCTGGACTGCTATTTCCTGGGAGTTCCTTCCAGTCTGCAATTCAACAATTGCTCTTTCAATACTATCCTGTAAGTAGATAAAAGCCCTGCCATAGATCTGGTTGTGTGATGGAGAATTGTGTGGCCCTGGGGCCCAAATCTTGGCTCTAATGTTTCTTGTGGTCTGTGAGGTCTTGAGACTCATGCGGATGGTGTATTTTACAACTGGAGGAAGAGAGACGTTTTCAGAGTCATAGCTTCTGTGCCGGCTGCTATTAGGAGGAAGCTTAAAAATAACACCTAAAAATAAAATGGCAACATCAGAAAGGTTATTTTATGGTTGACATTATTCTTTGTTTGGAGGGTCCACATGGGGGCAGCCAAACAAGCAATTGAGTTAGCAATGTGACAGTAAGTTCAGACTTTTAATTTACAGAAAAGATGGTTATTTGAAAGTGACAATCTCAGAGATTCAAAGCAGGAGTTTGAGAATATAATGACAAACTAAGTGGCCAGATTAAATATTTCACTCTAAGCCACTTACTGAAATTAAACACACATATACATTAAAATGAATAATCTTGACTGATTATAAGGATGGACTCAACTTTACCCTGTAATGTGTAATTCTTTTCAGCTTTAATTTTAACAATATCAACAAAATCACACATATTGAAGTCTCCTCAACCAAGACAGTTGGTTGACGACATGAAAGGATCTTATTTCCAAGGACATCAAAGGGGACAGTGCGCTCGCCCCAGCCCTGACTACTTTTTTTGAGGTCTGGATGAAAGAAGTGACGGGAAGAATTTGGCCAATTTTAGTACAAAAAAAAGCTCAAATTCTAGTAGAATAACACTTACTTCCAAAGAGTTCATTGCTTTTGTAGAGTCTTTTAGCCTCTCTTTCCATTTTATCTATGCTTTCTGCTGCCTGAATACGGTCATATAATATACAGGAAGAAATATTCACTGTCAGGGAAGATAGTATGCTAAGTTGATCAATGAGGTCAATGCTGTTCTCTAGTTTCAGTCTTAGAATATCTAAAGAAGAAAAAAGACACAAAGCATATTATAATATTGTTTCTAGTAGTAATGGGACAAAAATACTGATTTTTTGGTAAGTATTAAACCTTAAACTAGATAATAAATAATATGAACTTGCAGAATTTACTCTAAAAATGTCAAGTACTCTATATCTGGGAAGATGTAGCCAGTTGTGCAAATGCTTATTGAAAAGAATTTTGAATTGGATATAGATATAGTAAACTCATACAAAGAATGTATGCATGCATGCTCAGTACAAGCTAATTCAAAAGCTAATTCTACTCTGCTACAATTTAATTAACCAAAGACTAAGGTGAATAATTTTAAAATTATTCTACCTGCATTATTTAGGAAGAAAACTAAAAACTAGAGGTGAAAAGTTTGAATAAACAGAAATGCTTGCTTTGTTTGGGGAGTGTTGATGTAAGAATTTAAGCAACGAAAGTCTATGCAGAGTGTGTGGAACAAATAAACAATATCATTCAATAAGTTGTAATACAGAAGCACTTCTTAGGAGGCTGTGACAATCCATGACACATAGTTACAACTTTCTGATATTGTTTGATTTAAAGTCTTCTGTAAGTTATCTCTACTCATATCTGTATTAATCTAGATGATCAAGATTTTATTTCAGGTAATTACTCTTGAAGAAAAGGAATTTAATTGCTCTTCAATTTCATGAATCTTTATGAGGAAATCAACTGAGACAAAGGGTAAATATAAAATTATAAGTTCATAAATCACTTGGCCAATTAAATTTTCACTGACTTGATCATGAATACTGAGAAGGCTGTGAATGTCATAAATTCCTCTTTACAGAACCCAAACGTGTCTCTATCATCATCCAATAGAAGATTAAATTTCTCACAGAGGGCAGCTTCTTAAAGGACATCTCTCATTATAACTTAAAATGAAATGTTTTGCTTGATATAGACGTTTGTGGGGGAGGGGTAAAACTGTGGTTGAATAGTGGCCTCCAGCGGCCACTGAAAATCAACACACCTGCAAAGGATTCTTCAGAAATGCTGGTAGATGGAATCAAAGAGCTATAAAGAGTCAGTGGCCTTTAAATTCAAACAGTATAAAATCTCTTTGATATTAAATTAAATATACAATTATACAGATAGCAAGTCTCACTTATACGGT
The DNA here is from genome assembly GCF_019320065.1 of Cervus canadensis. Classification (NCBI taxonomy): domain Eukaryota; kingdom Metazoa; phylum Chordata; class Mammalia; order Artiodactyla; family Cervidae; genus Cervus; species Cervus canadensis. The sequence goes on along the minus strand of NC_057409.1, from coordinate 31,519,668 downwards.
CATTTTAACCTTATTTTAAACTCTGAGACTCATTTCCTATATCTAAGTTAGGAATGAAAAAAACTATCTAAGAACTTTATAGTTTATCCCTGATATTTTGATCAAGTGTTTCCTTACCCAAATGATACTTTTAGAGGATAAATCACTAATATCTTTATTTAATCAAACAGGGTTGATATCATAAAATACATACAATTATATACAATATAAATAGGCATAATTCCTCCCCACTGGTTTACAACTTACATCACTTAAGTCCCAGTAGCGCTAGAGAGGAGAAAGAGGGGCATTAGCTCTACTGTTGGCAAATTCTGATGTTTTCAATCCCTTCCTCTTACCCATGGTTGCATAGCAACCAGGAATCAGACACAGACTGAATTACATATCTTGCATCCCTTAGGTTGAGGGTAGGAATGTAGTAGAGGGAATGCATAAGTTCAGACAGCTTTCTTTGACCCTCTCCTGCTGTCCCTTTTAAATGATCATGAGAGGAGGAGCTGACCTTGAACAGTGATTTAGGTTTATTTTCTCTTGAGTCTCCACATTGCTTTTGTTTTTCTCACTCTATAGCCTCTTCTGGTTACATTCTGAGTTAGTCAAAGCAATACTAAGGCCAGAGGAGATAAAAAATTATAAATGTAGCAGAAATAAACCGTTTCATCTTCTGTTTTTAAAGACTTGCTTTTCACCAAGTTACCCCCAAAAAGTGTCCTCTGGTAGAAATCTACCTGTGATTGAAGGACAAGCTGCATTTACAGGGAATACATTGCATGATAATTATTGAGACCAACTACAGGAAATGGGTATCCAAATAATCATTACATTTAACGGTACAATTTACTAGAAAAAAGATGGATAGATATACTCAGGATTTTAAGATCTTATATGGGACAATGCTTTTCACATTTCTGACATGACAGGTAAATAAAGGTTTTTTGAATCTGGACTCACCGAGTTCATCTATCTGTTTCAAAAGTTCAACAGCATCAAGTCCCACGGAGAATTTTACAAAAACTTGCACAAAGGGATTCCTTAGGGTATTCTAACAAACAATAATAGGGAGTCAGTTTCAATATAAGGACATGTTTAATCACTGTCTCTTTAATAACACCACAGTGAAATGAGGTATCACTACTGGGCATTCTCAGTCCATCATCTTGTAAAGGCTCCCATACAAATCGTTGAGAAAAAGAGAAGGTGTGTGACTGCTAATTCTGAGTTTTTGCTTCTCTGTAGACACAAATTTGTCACCATGTAGAAGCAGCCAGATATAACCATAATTAACAACATTGGGAAACCATGTTTAACTGAAAACACTTTTCCCCCATAGCTACTATATCAATTGTTTTTAACATACATTATAGAATTTTGATGGTTCATAATTGAACTTTGTTCAGTTGAAACAAACAAAGGAGGCTTTAAAAACTGTGATGTCTATGTGGAATTTGACATCACAACTGATTTATATTCTAGTCCTACTACTTCCTGGCTGTGAAGCACTCAGCCTTTTCCAGCTTCAGGTTACTTTTCTGTAAAGTAGAATCTAATCAGATTAGTCAAACAAATTATTACGGTATTGTTTTATTCTGTAATAAGTGCAGCTAGGTGAACACAGAAAAAATAAACTGATCATAAAACTTTAAATTACTCCATACTGATGGCAAGACTGAAAATTTTTTTAAAAGTGTTTAAAATATAAAGGCTCTTATAGCTATCTTCCAAATTAGGAGACATAACTTCTACCACTGAAGTTATCTACTAGGTAATACTTATTGAGTTCTTACTATGTGCTAGGTACTGTCTAACAGAATACACCTTAATTTTCTCACTTAGTTTTCCCTAATACCTAGACATAAGTACTATTACTATCCCCAGTTAATAGATGACAAGGCTAGGACTCAAGAAGCTATGTAAATTCCTTAAGAATGTACAATTAATACGGGTCAAAGGGAAAGTTGAAGAGAGAGATTTCAACTTGATTAAAGAAATGTTTATTCATCTTATGTATGAATTCATGACTTAGTTTTTATGTGAGCTAGGCTTATGTTGTTTTCTTTTTAGAAGACAGTTCAGTACCACTTATTATTCTGTCCTTCTTACCAATATCTCATTTTGTTATCATGGAGGCAAATGATTAAGAGTAATATGTATTAATATAGCATATATAATATAATTAATTTGCTAAACATATAGCTTCTAAGGAGCCTAGGAGTAGATGGCAGAATGAAGACAGATGGCTAAAACACAGCTATATACCATGATAACACAAGTTCTTTAAAATCTAATTATTTACTAGGAATTTGCTCATTGTAGAAAATCTGAATCAGAGCATTACTAATAAACAAAGCACTATGTTAGTTCCAAGTCAGAGATGATCCATCAAATTATTTCCATTCTCTTATTGTTCCTGTTACACTCAATCCTGTCTATGATATAGAATATCATTTTCAAATGCTTCCACACAATGTAATCTTCACAAGTCTGTGAGGAAGTTATCAATAGACCCATTTTAGAGTTTCACAAACTATAAAAAATATTGTAAGTCACTTGCCTATGAGTTCACAATGACAAAGCCAGGTCATGTACTAAAATTTTGAAATATCAAATTCTACACACATTTTCAGAAATAAATGTTCCTCAGTAATTGAGAATAATAATTTATTTTGGTCTAGAACAGAATAAAGATACTCCCATTAGATGGTGATACTTTTATGAACATGGTCACAGAATTGAATGATGATCCCTTTATGAACATGGTCACAGGATTTTCTTCTTACCAAATTACTATACTTTGGAACTATTATGCATAGATCATGTCCCTTGTTAATTCACTTCTTTAGCCAGCAAAACTTTCCTTAATGAAATAATATGTGTGGGATTATTATCTGTTCACTGAAAAAAAGTTTCAGGAGAAAATAGCAATTTTTCACTGAAGAAATACATGTGTCAATAAGGTACTGTTAATATAGCCTTTATTATCTGAAACTCACTAAAAAAGGCCCCTTGGAATGAACATTTGTGATTATCAGATGTAGGGAGTGGGTAGATGGGGAATTGGATGAAGGTGATCAAAAGGTACAAACTTTGAATTATGAGATACATCTGTACCAGGGATGCAATCTACAACATGATGACTATTAGTTAATACCGCTGTACCACACAGAGGAACGTTGCTAGAATAGATCCTAAGAGATTTCAGCACAAAGAGAAAAACCTTTTTTTCTTTCTTTTTACTGTATTTACATGAGATGATGGATGGTTACTAAATCTACTATGGTGATCATTTCATAATGCGTGTGTGTGTGTTCAGTTGTTTCAGCTCAGTTCAGTTGCTCAGTCGTGTCCGACTCTTTGCGACCCCATGAATTGCAGCACGCCAGGCATCCCTGTCCATCACCAACTGCCTGAATCTACCCAAACCCATGTCCACCAAGTCGGTGATGCCATCTCATCCTCTGTCGTCCCCTTCTCCTCCTGCCCTCAATCTTTCCCAGCATCAGGGTCTTTTCAAACGAGTCAGTTCTTTGCATCAGGTGGCCAAAGTATTGGAGTTTCAGCTTCAACATCAGTCCTTCCAATGAACACCCAGGACTGATCTCCCTAAGGATGGACTGGTTGGATCTCCTTGCAGTCCAAGGGACTTTCAAGAGTCTTCTCCAACACCACAGTTCAAAAGCATCAATTCTTCTGTGCTCAGCTTTCTTTATAGTTCAACTCTCACATCCATACATGACCACTGGAAAAACCATAGCCTTGACTAGATGGACCCTTGTTGGCAAAGTAATGTCTCTGCTTTTTAATATGCTGTCTAGGTTGGTCATAACTTTCCTTCCAAGGAGTAAGCATCTTTTTATTTCATGGCTGCAGTCACCATCTGCAGTGATTTTGGAGCCCCCCAAAATAAAGTCAGCCACTGTTTCCACTGTTTCCCCATCTATTTGCCAGGAAGTGATGGGACTGGATGACACGATCTTAGTTTTCTGAATCTTGAGCTTTAAGCCAACTTTTTCACTCTCCTCTTTCACTTTCATCAAGAGGCTCTTTAGTTCTTCTTCACTTTCTGCCATAAGAGTGGTGTCATCTGCATATCTGAGGTTATTGATATTTCTCCCGGGAATCTTGATTCCAGCTTGTGCTTCCTCCAGCCCAGCGTTTCTCATGATGTACTCTGTATAGAAGTTAAATAAGCAGGGTGACAATATACAGCCTTGATGTACTCCTTTTCCTATCTGAAACCAGTCTGTTGTTCCACGCCCAGTTCTAACTGTTGCCTCCTGACCTGCATACAAATTTCTCAAGAGGCAGGTCAGGTGGTCTGGTATTCCCATCTCTTGAAGAATTTTCCACAATTTATTGTGATCCACACAGTCAAAGGCTTTGTTTGACATAGTCAATAAAGCAGAAATGGATGTTTTCCTGTAACTCTCTTGCTGTTTTGATGATCTATCAGATGTTGGCAATTTGATCTCTGGTTCCTCTGCCTTTTCTAAAACCAGCTTGAACATCTGGAAGCTCACAGTTAACGTATTACTGAAGCCTGGCTTCATTCCAATCCCAAAGAAAGGCAATGCCAAAGAATGCTCAGTTGCTCCAGGTGTGTCCAACTCTTTGTGACCCCATTGACTGTAGCCCACCAGACTCCTCCGTCTGTGAAATTTTCCAGGTAAGAACACTGGAGTGGGTTGGCTTTTCCTACTCCAGGGGATCTTCCTGGCCCAGAGATTGAACCCGTGTCTTTGTCTCCTGCATTGGCAGATGGGATCTTTACCACGAGCGCCACCTAGGAAGCCCAATCATTTCTATATATATCTCAAACCATCATGCTATACACCTTAAACTGATACAGTGATTATGTTAATTATTTCTCAGTAAAACTGTGGGGAGAGGGAGAAAACTGAAATTTAATCAAGATAATATTGTTCTTAAGATCAGAGATAAGTAGGATATTTAAAAAATGGACATATTTAAAATCAGAACTACATTTAATAGAAAATTGTGGGGAAGATATTTGATGAAAAGTTTATTTTAAATTATGGGCTTCCCTGGTAGCTCAGCTGGTGAAGAATCCACCTGCAATGCAGGACACCCTTGTTTAATTCTTGGGTCGGGAAGATCCACTGGAGAAAGGATAGGCTACCTACTCCAGTATTCGTGGGTTTCCCTGCTGGCTCAGCTGGTAAAGAATCCACCTGCAATGCGGGAGTTCAGTTCAGTTCAGTCTCTCAGTCATGTTCAACTCTTTGTGACCCAACAGACTGCAGCACGCTAGGCTTCCCTGTCCATCACCAACTCCTGGAGTTTACTCAAACTCATGTCCATTGAGTCGGTGATGCCATCCAACCATCTCATTCTCTTTCACCCCCTTCTCCTCCCATCTTCAATCTTTCCCAGCATCAGGGCCTTTTCAAATGAGTCAGTTCTTTGCATCAGGTGGCCAAAGTACTGGAGTTTCAGCTTCAGCATTAGTCCTTCCAATGAATATCCAGGACTGATTTCCTTTCGGATGGACTGGTTGGATCTCCGTGCAGTCCAAAGGACTCTCAAGAGTCTTCTCCACACCACAGTTCAAAAGCATCAATTCTTTGGTGCTCAGCAATGCAGAAGACCTGGGTTCATTCCTTGGGTTGAGAAGATCACCTAGCGAAGGGAACAGCTACCTACTCCAGTATTCTGGCCTGGAGAATTCCATGGACCATCCTAGGGGTTGCAAAGAGTCAGACACGACTGAGTGATTTTCACCTCACTTCATTTATATTAATTGTGCTAAATATCTATTTAGAAATTAGTGCTACATTTCTAATAAAATTTAGGTTGTAATTGTAATTATGACTAATTATTAGTCAAAACAAAGACTGGGTAAAACATCTTTTGGGTATAACTTTTTTACCAAAGTTGTATGACACAAATTCTTTGTTCGATGTTTAACTTCTTGAGCCATGATTATAAAGAAAGGCATTTTTTTGTTGTTGCTGTTGCAAAAATCTTCTAGGGTTTAATCAATTTTCCAAGGGCCTCTATCAATTCTTTGAATATGCAATCCATACTATTTTGAAGTTCCTAAGTTGTTACCATTCCTGAAAATGTTCTCTTCTCCCACTGATAATGGGTCTAACTCTGCTGCCTGATGTTTGTGCGTACATACTAAGTCACTTCAGTCATGTCCGAGTCTCTGCGACCCTATGGACTGTAGCCTGCCAGGCTTCTCTCTACATGGGATTCTCCAGGCAAGAATACTGGAGTGGGTTGCCATGCCCTCCTCCAGGGTATCTTCCCAATCTAGGGATTGAACCCACATCTCTTATGTCTCCTGCATTGGCAAGCGGGTTCTTTATCACTAGCCTGATATTTAGCTGCCAATAGCTCTCTTGGTGATTGGAACAATTCCCAACACGACTTGCATCCTCTTCAGAGAACTCTGCATCTTTTATGAGAATTGAGATGATACTTTTCAACTAGCGAGTGTTGGATTTGAGGTGCTTTGTCAAATATTTGTCAGATATCTCAACCAAAGAACTCAAATTTAACATTCTTCTTCAGAATATCAGTACTTTAGGAATTCTGGTTCAGTTAAAATAGCCACACATAATTTAAAGAAATAAAACAACATATTTTAAGTAGATTTTCTGGCATTTTAGTTTTGGACAATAGATTTACATCACTAGGGATGTGTCAGAATTAACTTGTAAAATGATTATCTCTGAATTACATAAAGAGAAACTGTTGTAGAAGAGGTGAGGAAGGTTACAAACACGAATGACAGATCTGTTATCCTGTCTCACACCTGCTCTCTGGAGGAGAGGCAATTTTAATCTGTTGAATACGGATTCTACATTACTAACTGCCCATTCTCCTAACGAAGGTGATTCAAATCTCAAAGAATTATAATCCGTACGAAAGGTAATGACAGAACTGTCTCCTACCTGGAGCATTGGAATTGTCTGGTTTAACAGTTGGAAGGAATTCATGAAAAGCGGTGACTTATCCATCCACTCTTGAGATTTTGCTCTTAATTCTGCCAACTGCCTCAGGGTTACATTAGACTAAAAGACAAAGAAACAGAAATAAATCTGGCCCACTGGTATTTTTCCTGTATTTCTAAAAGGTATCTCAAGGTTGTTTTGTTATATAACTCTAAGAAACAGTTCTAAAAAGTAGAGTCAGTAAAACATTGTCAGAAATTTCCCACGTGATCAAAATTTTTTAAGTGGCAGCTTTTATAGGGTCAAGGTTACAAATAAAAATTCTGGAAAATTTAAGGTTTACTTCATGTCCACTGAAAATGTATAGCTGAAAGGAAAGCACATCTTCTGGAATTCTCACAAGTTACCCACTTTTACCAGTGGTACATTTAACTTTACTACTAGAGAAACATTCTAGTTCAAGGATGTAAGAAGACGGATGCTTTCATGTAATGCTGGTGGAAAGGGATGTGTATAGCTTTTTCTGGAAAGCAATCTGATGACAGTCATTAAAACAGAATACAATATTCTTCAGTCCTTCAATCTTGAACATTCACCTCAGTGAAATAAAAATACCACTGTGTAAAGTCATATACACAAAGTATTTGTTGCCACATTATTTACATGAACAACAACAACAAAAGTAAACACTAGAAACAAAAAGAATGTCCCAACATTTGAGAATTGAGTGAATGTGAAAAAATGTTCAGTCTTCAAAAAGAATGAATAAACTGTATCTATTGAATTGGAAGAATTTCCACAAGGTATTGTTGTGTGACTAAAGTAATATGTAGAAAAGTATTATAATAAAGCCTTATTTTAAAAATGCAAACAATGACCATTCTGCATATGAGTGAATCCAGTATCATAATATATAAAAGATTAGAGAAATGTACATAAATTATCAAAAGCCACATCTTTGAAAGTTAACATTCATTAGTTTACATGAAAGGAAGAGCAGGATCAAGAAAGGAGAAAAAGATGAGAGGCAAGCAAAACAGAAAAAAACTACCCTTAGAAAATAAGCATTTAATGACTTCATTTGTAAAAAATTATGGAGAAGTGTGCAGCCAATAAAGCAAATAGGATATTAAAACACAAATAGTAAAAGCAAAGATCATTCCAGAAATCAGTGATGACTTCATGCCTATTTTTATATAGACCTAAAAATAATTTATATTTACATAAACTATAGTTTAATGACCAAGTAATGATAAAGTATAATTTTTTCACCTTCATTCTTATCATTTTAAAAGTATCATGTTTATAGTTCAAATCACTAATGTCAACTTTAAGAATGAAAGAAAAAGGCTATTATGGTTATACTAGGTAGTTGATAAGTATAGTTACTGTTAATAATGCTGTCTTTCTCAACATCTATCTTGTATATAATTATAGGATGTTAAATTGTACAACCAAATATGAAGCCTATGTAAATTGCTATAACTTAGCAATTGCTTTTGTTCAAACTAGCTATATTTGCCCAATATTATTTTTTCTAGTGCCATTATTTTTACACACTTTGAAAGTTAGATGCCAGCTGTAGAAAAATTTCCTGCTTTGGGTGATAAATTGAAAAGTCTGAGGTCCTGCTACAACTAACCTCATTCTCAAGTATCAACATGGTTCATTTCTCTTCAAGGAGCTACTATCCAATCTACATCTTTACACATATACAGGGCAGAAGTTGAGAATTGTTAAGAGTTTCAGAAAGCCAAAGGTAAATAGTACGTAGGCTAGAAAAATATCTGAGCCAACTAGAGTAAATTTGGAAGCTGACTACTTTAAAAATCACCTTAATACTTAAGATAGAAACTTTGAGTATTAATGGTCAAACCTTTTCCATTATTGCCTTTGTGACGGGGGTGTATGGTGCATACAAAATCCTTCCCAACAACATGGGTTTCAAGAAAGCCCAAATCACTGGTCCAGCAGGCATATTAATGATGTCCTTATAAAGGGAAAAGCAAAACGGTGCTGGAAAGAGAAAGCACAATAAAACCATTTAATATATATATTTAAAATTTATTTATGGTAAATTGACAAAAATTATTGTTACAACACCCCAAAATGCATGTCTTGTATGTTCTTTGCTATCAACAAACACAAGGCATCTGCTATCAAAGTAAGAAACCGCAGGAACACATCCTTTTTGGGCGTAAGTTTAATCTAACTAGAAAGTGCATAATAAGTGATGGCATTTTACCAAGAGGAGTTAGAAAGGTTGAAAACCACATTTCAGAATGTCTTCCAACAGGTCTTCTTCACTTAATTTTACAAAATATACAAAATTCTGCTATTGCACCAGATACATAAGAGCTATCCAATAAATGTTTGCTGGATGAATAAAAAGATGTATAAATGTGTCAATCCAATTGCTCTACTAAACATCCCATATTGCTTGGAAGAGCTCAGTTGATCATATTTCACATCTCAAAGCTTATAGATCAAATAAACAGCTTTGCTGTGCCACTGAACGTTTGTAGTTCTGCTACAGTCATGAAACTCTTTTATGTGTGAGACAAATTTCTAATTCTAAAACGTTAAGAAAAAACACTGAGCAGATTTAAGGCATGTTACTGTATCATTCACTGGCAAGGTGTAGTGGTTAAGAAGCTAGACTTTGCGGCAGATTGCCTGGGTTCAAATCATAGCTTTGATACTTTCACGTTGGGCAACTGCGGCCAGGCTACTCAATTACTTTGTGCCTCATTTCCCTTGCTAAGTTGCAGCTATAGTAGCACCTGCCTCACAGGGTTGTTGTGAAGAGTGAATGAGTTGATACACAGATCATGCTTGATGTGTGGAAAAGGCTATATGAATGTTTTCTTTGGGAAAATTAATGCTTTATTTAAAATAAAATGTAAGATTACAATGCACCATTTAAAAAAAAAAACAACTAAAATTGGGGAGAAGACCTGAATAGTCATTTTTCCAAAGAGGAAATGCAGATGGCCAATAAGCACATGAAATGATGTTCAACATAGATAATTAGGAGGAAATGCAAATCAAAACTACAATGAGATATCACCTCACACCTGTAATAATGGCCGTCATCAAAAAGAACACAAATAACAAATGAGGGCAAGGATTTGGAGAAAAGGGAACCCTGGCACACTATTGATGGGAATGTAAATTGTTACAGCCACTGTGGAAAACATTATGGAGTTTTTCTTAAGAAACTAAAAATAAAACTACTCTATGACTCAATACTTCTACATCTGGGTATATACCCAAAATAACCAAAGCACTACTTTAAAAACATACATGCACCCCCATGTTCATAAAGACATTTTTTACATTTACCAAGATATGGATGCAACCTAAGTGTCCATCAACAGATGAATGGATAAAGATGTGGTATATATATATACAAAATGGAATTTTAGTCATAAAAAAGAATGAAATTTTGCCATTTGCAATAACGTGGATGGACTTGGAGGACATTATGCTAAATGAAATGTCAGACAAAGACAAATACTTTATATCATTTATATGTGAAAACCAAAAACCACAACAAAATAGTGAATATAACAAAAAAGAAACAGACTCACAGCTATAGAAAACATAGTGGTTACCAGTGGAGAAAAAGAGACAAGATGGCGTAGGGTACCAGGAGGCACCAACTACTATGTATAAAATAAGATACAAGGATATATTGTACAACAGAGGGTATACAGCCAATAAAAAAAAGACTAAGGTTTAGTAAACAATGTTAGGAGGTGATATTATCATGCTGATTTTGAAGTATACTCACTGGCATGTAAGGGAATTCCATACTTTGCAGCAATTTGTTCTTTACTTAATTTATGAGTTAAAAAGTCCTTAGTGTGATTGCCTTTCTGCCTCTGAGAAGAGGGCAGCAAGGCAACTAAATATTCAGTGGTAATTCCTTGGGAGCACAGTGCTTGGGAAATGGTACTAAATGATCCTTGGGGAGTGTTTATCCGGTTGTTTCTGTACATTGCCTGTGAGATAAAAATATATGATTTATTAACATTATATGAGCTATAAATGCTATTGAAAACAATATCGAAAACCTCACAATGTCTGGAGAATTCTTTCAGTTCCACAATTTCTTTAAAATAGTATCCCAAATGTAAATGCAGAATGCTAAACTTCTCCAATTCAAACGGCAAAAACTTTTGCCATAGAAGAAGAGTTTTTCTGTAAGTGACTTTGGACAATGTACTCTATCTGTAGTTGAATGTATTATAACTAATCTCAAAAGTTAAGACCCACTCCGGTATTCTTGCCTGGAGAATCCCAGGGACAGAGGAGCCTGGTGGGCTGCTGTCTATGGGGTCGCACAGAGTCGGACACAACTGAAGCGACTTAGCAGCAGCAGCAGCAAAAGCTAAGATGACAAAAGGAATTTTCCAGCAAGAACATTATTGGGTGACTTTTCTACCTGTGTTAGTGGAAAACTTCTGGGCAGATGCATTTGTTTCAGGGATCTCATTTTGTCTAGCAGCGGTCGTGTGCCAGAAGCCATCTGATTGAGGATCTCTTTTAGCCTTGTGAAGAGTTCTATCATCTTTTCTATTGGCTTTTGATTTTCCCTAGGGAAAAACACCTAACAGGAATAAAAAAGAAAAGAAATGATTTTTTTGGTGGAGAAACTGGAACCCTCCCACACTGTTGGTGAAAATAACAAAAGGTACAGTCACTTTGGAAAATATTTTGGAAGCTTACTAAATAAACACAAATTTACCATATAACCAACAATTTGATTCCTAGATATTTACCCAACAGAAATTTAAAAAATACACCCACACAAAGATTTTATGGGAATGTCTATGGCAGCAGAATAGCCAACAAGTGGAAACAATTCAAGTGAATGGATAAACAAAATGTATATCTGTAAACTGGAAAACTATTTGACAAAAGAAAGAAGTTACACACTGACATGTTACAACATGTATGAAACTTAAAACATTATACTAAGTGAAAAAAGCTAGATACAAAACCCACAAACTGTATGATTCAATTTAAATAAAATGTCTAAAAATGACAAATCTATGGAGACATAAAATAGATTAGGCAGTGCTTATGCTAGAGGTCAGAATGAGATTGACTGTAAATGGACAGAAAGCTTCTTTTTGTGTTGAAAATTGCGTTTGGGATTATTATAAAATCATATTGTGGTAACAGTTGCACAATTCTATAATTGGCTTTAAAAAAAACCCCATTAAACTGCACCCTTAAAGTGAGTGAATTTTATAATATATAAATTATACCTCAATAAATTTGCCAAAAATAAGTGATTTTAAAAGTCAGAAAGGCAAATGTCAATTACATAATTCTTCATGTACACTATTATTCAAAAATCACAATTGCTCCTTAAAATCAGAAAAGCTCTGTCAAAAAGCTCACATGGTTTATCAGGCTTAATCATAATCCCACAATGCATTTCTGTTGCAGGAAAAAAACACTGAAATTATTTTTTTAATGTACATTTTATTCTCTCTTTCACTCATTTATTCAACAAACATTAATTGAGTGCCTGTTATGTTCCCAGCACTGGGGGAGGTGATGGGTATAGCAGTGCCCAAACTGGCATCATCCTTTCACTCAGGGAGTTTTGTATTAATAGGAGGAACAGATATGAGACAAATCAATGAATAAAAGGCTGGGTAATATGAGGAGGTAGGGAGTTTAGCTGAGAAATCAAAAGAAGTCTTTCCAAGATGACACCACAAAGCAGAGAATGAACAAACCATAGGAGGAATAAGGAGACATAGATAGTAGAGGGGTAAAGATCTGTGAAGTTCCTGAAGAGGGAAAGCTGTTGGCATGTCCAAGGGGGTCAAAGACCACTATTGTGAGCACAAGATTCAGTTGAAGAAATGTTACAAAGACAGAGCTGTCTCTATAACATAGCTATTAACTGCAGATTCATTGTTTTTCTTCCAGTTCTACCAAAATTCTAGGCATTCCTACATTGATTTGAAATAAATTGACTAATGATGAGAAATTTTTCATTATTTTTATTTGCACTTCCTGAAAGAACTAGGAATGGTCTTCTGCTTGTCAAATGCACATATTTAATTACTATACTCAATAAGAAATAGTTTGATATGTGCACTGCAGAAGCATTATAAGATAAATATTAAAATTTTAGATGAAAAAATTAATAATTGCAGTTTTTCTGCATTTTTAGTCATGTTCATGCTCAGTCATATCCAACTCTTTGTGATCCCCTGGACTGTAGCAAACCAGGCTCCTCTGGCCATGGAATTTTCCAGGCAAGAATACTGGAATGTGTTGTCATTTCCTACTCCAGGATATCTTCCTGACCCAGAGTTAGAAACTGCATTTTTTGCTTCTCCTGCATTGGCAGGTGGATTCTTTACCACTGCGCCACCTGGCAAGCCATACGTCATAGTTTATGTAAAATAACTATTGTTTAGTTAATGGGTATTTGCTAAGTTCTTCCACGGGCCAGGCACTGCTTTTGGTATTTAAAACGTTTCAGTGAACAAAGAGGCCCTTATGGAGCTTATAGCCAAAAAGAGGCAGACAGAAAATAAACAAAAGTGAATATTAAACAGAATACATAGTATGCTGGAGGTGGAATAGAAAAAGAGCAGAACAAGGAAAGGAGGTTTGAGAGTGCTGTAGACGAGGCTGGTTGCATTTTAAACAGAACTCTCATGGTACCTTACTGAGGTCAATGTTGAATAAAGTCACATAGTTCCGGAAATCACAGGCAGGACACCTCCTAGAATGGTCCCACGCAGCAGCCCTGGACCCAGGGAGTAGCCACATAGGAAATGGGATTTGAGAAACAAGGAGAGGATGTGCAGACTCTGGGGCCCCTGCAGGAATCGGGGGTTACGGGGATAAAATGAGGAGCCACGGGAAGGTGCAGAGCAGAGGAATGACATGATCTGATTCAAGTTTTAAAAGAACTGCTCCTGCTGCTTGGGGAGTAGGAGGGTGGGGCTGGTTCAGTGGGAACCAGTGCGGAGGCGAAGGGATCAGATAGGCGGTCACTGCAGAATGTAAACTAGGATAACAATGACCTGGAACGGGATTATTTACAACTAATCCTAAAAAGTCTTCATCTCCTTTGAGAAAATGTTTCAATAACACAAGTCTGCTGTGTTGCTTCTGATTTTCTTTTACTTTAAAGAGAAAAACATTTTTTTCAGTGTTTTTAATAGCAAGTAAATAATTTTGACCTAGTAGAGATTTGAGTGAATATAGGTATTTAATTTTCTTATGTTTACATTTTTATTTCAGTTTTTTATTTACTAAGTACTTATAAAGCATCTATTTATTGCAAGATGGAATTACTGCTGACTTTACAGCTCTAATAAAGACAATTTCTTTTGTTCTACTGGATAAATAATGCTAGCCTCTATCTAAATCTAAGACAAAAAAAATTTTTTTATAATACAAAAAAAAAAATCCCTCAATTCTTTCACTTGAAAAAAAAAACTTAGTTCTAATCTTTATTTCTATCCTATCAAATTAATGCTTATTCACTTAAAAAAAAGTTATTGTAACATTTGTATTTCATTCTCTAGTGTATATTAAATTTAATTCCTGGTCTTGGATATACAAATTGAGAGTTAATAAGGCCATAACATTAATTTCCTCATCTATTAAACATGTAAATTTGCAATATATGATCTCTAAGGTTCCACTTAGCTCTAAAATTAGATTCAACTTAGCTCTAAAAGCTTTAATTCCAAAAGCTACATAAATGGATTGCATTCCTTATAGTATCAGAGAGCATACACGTCTAATAAAATATTTTTATACTGAACTATAAATTTAAAATCATTTCATCCACAGTAACTTGCCTTGTATGTGAAGTTGTAAACGTCTAAGTAGTGCAGAAACGTAAGTCCAATGAGGTAAGATAGACGGGATCTCTCTGGAAGAGGCTTGATGCATAATTCCCTCATTGCATCTTCCAATTTGGGATTGGTCATATTACCATCACAAGAATGCAACCAGAAAACACTAGAAATAATCTGCAAATTGGAAGAAGAAAAATACTTTAGCTGTGAATCCTTTCAAGCCACCTGTCCATTTGGAGTTTTCTTATACTTTTAGATTTCATTTAAAAATAAGACAAATTAGCCTTAAAAATCAAATCATTTTTTTGTTTAAAACACTAATTGCTATTAATAGTCCTATAAGAGTCCATGTGTGTGTTCAGTCACTCAGTCATGTCCAACTGTTTGCGACTCCATGGACGGTAACCCATAGGCTCCTCTCTCCATGGAATTTTCCAGGCAAGAATACTGAGTGGATTGCTGTTTCTTACTCCAGGGGACCTTCCCAACCCAGGGATCGAACCCAGGTCTCCCGCATTGCCGGCAGATTCTTTACCAGCTGAACCACCAGGGAAACCCAAGAATACTGGAGTGGGTAGCCTTTCCCTTCTCCAGGGGACCTTCCCAACCCAGGGATCGAACCTAGGTCTCCCACATTGCAGGCCAATTCTTTACCAGCTGAGCCACAAGGGAAACCCAAGGATACTGGAGTGGGTAGCCTCTCCCTTCTCCAGCAGATCATCTCAACCCAGGAATCGAACCGGGGTCTTTTGCATTGCAGGCAGATTCTTTTTTTTTTTTTTCCCATTTATTTTTATTAGTTGGAGGCTAATTACTTTACAATATTGTAGTGGTTTTTGCCATACATTGATATGAATCAGCCATGGATTTACATGTGTTCCCCATCCCGATCCCCCTTCCCGCCTCCTTCTCCATCCCATCCCTCTGGGTCTTCCCAGTGCACCAGCCTTGAGCACTTGTCTCATGCATCCAACCTGGGCTAGTGATCTGTTTCACCCTTGATAGTAAACTTGTCTCAATGCTGTTCTCTCAGAACATGCAGGCAGATTCTTGACCAACTGAGCTATGAGGGAAGTCCTTAAAGAGTACATAGTTCACTGGAAAGCTTAAGAAATATCATGGGAAAAGAGACAGAAGAAATCCATAGTGAGTCCAAGATTTCTTGCTTGAAAGACTGGGTAAATAGTGGTATCAAGAAAGAAAATTGGTTTGGATTAAGTTTGGGAAAATTACTAGTTTAAGACTCTTGCTGCCTTAAAATTTTATTCTTACTTTATTTAAATTGCATTTCATTTATATAATCATTTGAAGTTACAATCTTACCCAGTAAACTCTGGGGTCCAGAGGTGAATGGTGAAGAAAAAAAATCCAGAATCACATAATAGTATGAATCCTGGACAGTAAAGCTTGTTTGGAAAGTGACGTGTGACTACAGGAAGTTAAGAAGTCATTTCTATTTCCACTGAGGTGAAATAAACAAAATGTTTATGAAATTCAAGAATATAGAATCTTTTCTCTCTTTCCTTTTTAAAGTAATAGGAATGTATGCTCTCTTGTCTACCTGCTTTTACTTACTAAACTGAACCTGTTCTTCAGAAGCCAAAAATGTGATTGCTGAAATTAGATCTTTTAGGATCTTATGAGTGAAAGGTGAAATCAGGGGGAAAAGGTAAAGAAATATTAATTGCTAGAACTAGAGGAAGAAAAGTGAAGGTAAAGCAGTTTTAATTTTTGTCTGGGGGAACCAATTAAAATGACACAACTAAACATAGATATTCCAAAGTCAGCCTTAAGGGATTTTAAAAAACTTTATCCCATATTGGAGAATAACTGGGTTGTGTTTAGAAATGACACACTCTGTCACACGTAAGTTTTGAATGGATGAAGTCTTAAGCTCTGCAGTTCTTTTGGAAAATTTCTATGACACTTCCAGACAATGAACTTGGAAAAGGGATAAAAGATAAAACATTTCAAATGGAAAACCCCATTATCAGCCTATGAGGAAATGCCATTACTCATTTTCACAGCAAAATACATTTAGTATACCTACAAACTTACCCAGAGTTTTCTCAACCATATCTATTTATATACTCAGTCTTATCTCAGAGATTAAAAAAAAAGAGTATTCATTTTTATTTTAGTTCCAACGAATTGTAAATGGCCTTCCTTTTTTCCCCTGATTACACTACTGAAACTTGCTTCGACATCATCATAATAAAATGTGAAAACTGACCTCAGCTAATGTGATTGTGATAGTGAACCAAAAGAATTACTGATGGCACCACTTATTTAAAAAAAGCATCTGGGGGTGAAGATAAAGAGAAGACAAAGAGGGCAAAGGAAGGGGAAGGAAAAGTAGAGGGGAAGGAACAGACAGTGGTAATGTTCTTGCTTCAGGACTTTTCCTTCTATTTTCACCTAAGAGTTAGGCTTCTAATTTTACCATTTGCATGGAAAATTCACCAGATTTGCATGCAGTTTCTCCAGGTTTTACTGATAAGTGCTCAACAAACACTAAATGCTATTTAAACTTTTAAAAACCTGAATGTAAGTACAAACATATTCCATCCCACCTCAGCTCTGTTGTCAGGAATGGGAATGGCCAGCAAATTGTCGATACTCTGATTGGACATTCCTGTTGCTCTCCTCAGTTCTTCTTTCAGCTCATCAACATTTTTAAACATTTCTATTAACTGGCCTGCAAGAAAATAAGACAAATCAAAAGTCACATGTGGGTTGCAATGTAATTCCTTTTAGTCATTCTAATATAAAGAAACCTTCTAGACTCACATATATTCAACATATATGCCTTGTGTCAGGAACAGATGTCTCTCAGTTTTGGCAAACTTTGTGTCTTTAGGATCTATTTCTATCTGATTTAGACTTATTCCTGTTATGATATCATTAACCCAAGGTAACAGATTGCTCTGGATTATAAATTTTCCTTAAATGTGTACAATGCAAGGTTGATTCAAAGAAAATATGGTTTCCTTGCAGACTTTGATCACACAATTTGCTAAATATATATCTCTCTATTTGATTTAAAACATCACACAAATTCAAGATGCTTTTTCACCTCAGATCACATAATATTGTCAGCTTGGGACAAGGTTTGCTAAATCTGAAACAATGCCACAGAGCATTTTTTTCTTAACTTTGCCCAGCACCTTGTGTTTTATAAAGGATTTTCACAATCATTATTTCAATTTTCAAATAGAATGTGTTTAACTTCAAACTCTTTTAGAACAGTTATTATAATTATTTCACATCTGGGTCATTTGATGAATAACAAATGATATTTTGACTTTATTTTAGGAGATTGTGATCTCCATTTTGTAAATGCCTTTTCAGTTTCTTTATGAAGTATCCCTCATGCAAATATACTTTCTTTATTTTTGGACTTAGTGCCCTTCCAATTTTGTGGCTGCCTGTTGTCCAAAACTCTGAATGTCTTTCTTTTCAGTATTGAGGTATTATGCAAAGAAGAAATGTATTGCATGATGCATCATGCTCAGAATACTAATAGGAGGTTCTGAATCAATATTTCTGTACACAGCAGTGCATCTTTATTTTTAAAATCAGATTATTCTCACAGAAGTAAATAAATCTCATCCTCGCTCTTGCAACCTACTATTTAATGCACTTTAATACAGGAGAGAAATAAAAGGTGAATGGTCTAACTAGTTAAATTTTTGAAGACATTTTGCTATGAAATAAAATTTCACTATTTCATTCTCTGCTGGCTTGCTCTGTGTTTATTTTAGACAAGTGACCATATTTGAAAGCTTCAGGTGTTTCATGTATAAGGGCAGATGCAAAGTAGGTTTCATTAGGAACTTTAAAATAGCCTTTCCTAAACTGTAGCAAGAGAATCATACACATTCTAATAAGACAGCATTTAAAATATGGATGGGGAAACACCTGGTTTTTCAAAGGTGTCTGCACTGTTATTGACATGCAGCGTGGCTTCTATGGTTGGCATTAACCGTGTGATATTTTCCAAGTAATTCATTTGCAATGCCTGTTCTAGAAACCTGAAACAAAGCAGAAGAGGAAAAGAAATTGAACTAGGAATATCAGTAATTATTTGAGAAGAGATTTTGCCAAGGAAGAAGACAATGAAAAAACTCACCAATCCATATCTAAATTAATTTTGCTTGGATCCCCAGAAAGCAAATCTCTCAGTTTCTCAGACAGAACATTGTCGTGATACAGTAAGCTGGTGGCTATTTCGGTGCCAAGCTCTGCTGCTTCCAGGAGCTGCACATGAAATGCACTCTCTTCACATAGGTTCCCAAAGTCCGTACTGGAGAGCTGACACATCTCCTCTATTGAATTGAAAGTTTCAGGTTCACAAAGAAGCTTGGTCAAGTTTCGAAGTTGAGACAGCTTTCCAGAGGGGAAAAGAGTGGGAAATATTAGTAACATTATTCTAAATATTTCGTAGTTGATAGTAAGCAACCAAAATTGATTTACTTCCTAAAAGCGTTTTGCTTGTGTTTAGTTAGTTGGCATGTGGCAACAGCTTTACCACAAAGCACTGTTTTCTGTCACTTGAGTTTATTGTTCTCAAGAAGTTTTATAAAACTTTTGAACCTATTAGACTTCTTTCTCAACAGTATTCATAACTTATAGATTCACAGGTTTAAAAAAATGTAGTTTAATCTCATGTAAACCACAAATACTTAAACTAATTTTATATGTTAGCATATTTTAAAAATTATGTGTAAGGGCAGACAGCAAAGCAGATTTGATTTGAAACTTCAAAAAGGTTTTCTTCACACTCACAAGATGGTTACTGTCAAAACAAACAAATGAACAAACAAATAAATAAAGCCATAAAATAACAAGTGTTAGTAAGATATGGAGAAATTAGAACCCTTATGCACTCTTGACGGGAATGTAAAATGATGTAGCCACTATAAAAAAAAATATTACAGTAGGTCTTCCAAAAATTCAAAATAGAATTACCATAATACTCAGCATTTCTGCTTCTAGGAATACACTCAAAAGTATTTATTAAAAGCTGGGTTTTAAACAGATATTTGTGGACTCATGTTCATAGCAGTTGTATTCATGATAGCCAAGAGGTGGAAGCACTCCATGTGCATTGACAGATGAATGGATAAACACATATAGTGTGTGTATGTGTAATGTGTATATGGTATACACATATAATGGAATACTATCCAGCCTTAAAAATTAAGGAAATTCTCTCACATATTACAATGTAGGTAAGTCTTGGGACATTATGCTAAGTGAAATAAGCCAGTCATAAGAAGACAAATACTGAATGATTCCATTATATGAAGTACTGAGCACAGTCAAATTAATAGTAACAGAAGGTAGAATTGCAGGTGCCAGGGACTAGAGGGTGAGGGGAATGAGAAATAGGTGCTTAATGCATATAGGATTTTTCTTTGCAAGCTTAAGAGTTTTACAATGTCTGTATATTTAATACAACTGAACTACAGAGTTAAAAATGGTTAATGTGGTAAATTTTATGTTATATGTATTTTGCCACAAGTTTAAAAAAATTAATTGACCAAAAAAAAAAAAGACTTTTTAAAACTGCAGCATGAGAATCACACATATTTTAAAATATGGATGTGTATATACCTGGTTTATCAAGTGTCTACACTGCTAAACTGACTGACATTCTTCTACCCTCTTATTTACTGAGGGAAACTT
Source organism: Cervus canadensis (assembly GCF_019320065.1). Lineage (NCBI taxonomy): Eukaryota > Metazoa > Chordata > Mammalia > Artiodactyla > Cervidae > Cervus > Cervus canadensis. Next base: position 31,499,204 of record NC_057409.1, on the reverse strand, counting down.
TTGTTCTATGGAATGCTTAAAAAGGATCTAAAGTCCTTTACTCAGAAAAAAAGGAGAAAAATGAAAATCAACTAATTTCCTACCCAGTGAAGTATATTCCTCCGTGCAGTTCACTATGCTCTGTGTGTTCTGAGGCTATATCCCCAAGTTATATATCCTAGGGGAAAACATTATGCCTCTGGGAAAGCTAGTTCTGTTGTGCTCAGAAGCAACCCTAGAGCTATTCATTTTAAGACGTGAAATAATTTGGAGCAACATCTAAAGAAGCAAATATATGTGCCATTTATTACAGCTCAGATTCCCAATCAGCAGCTGCATTTTGACAGAAATGATACAAGAAAATGTTCAAGAATATTTCTTTGCATATGTCAAAGGGGAAAGGTACAATGATGTGTCTTGGATGAGAGATTTATAGTAACTACATGTAGGCACAAGCAATTAAACACAAATCATTTTAGACAGTAAATATCATTGGTCTACTTAATGTCTAATTGACTTCTGGGTTTGAGCTATCTAAAACGGTTTCATATGTATTAAAATTCTACCTACTAGTCTTATTGTTATGAGAAATTTTCCATTCTGCAACAAACTCAATCATTTTACCAGATGTAATGATATATTTATCACTTTTTCCTTCCTTTGATTTTCCAAATACTAGATATGATTAAACTTCTAATGAATAGAGCCAAACTTCTCTGCCAGTGACTTTTATTTTGGTGATTTCTTAAATAAAAAGATAAATACTTGGAGCCCAATTTATTTTTTTAATTGAGCTTTTAAGGGTGTAGTAAGTTTGAATGATTTTACTCAGTAGAGACTGAAATATATTTTTTAATTGCAAGTTTGACATACATGTATAAGAAACCAATAAAAGTCCATATAGAATAATCTTGGCTTGATAATGCAAAATATATAGAAAGAGAAATTGGAAATCTAGGCCTGCTACTGAAGTAGAATTTGTCCTCTGAAATAAGAATTTAATTCAAGATTAATGATGCGCCCTGTACTGTGAGGCACAGTCACCAAGGAGCAACATAATGGTCATTTAGTATTTGTCATTAAGAGCTGAACAATAAAAAAGGCTGAACACTGAAGAATTGATGCCTTCTAACTGTGGTGCTGAAGAAGACTCTTGGTAGTCCTTGGACATTAAGGAGATCAAACCAGTCAATCCTAAAGGAAATCAACCTCGAAGATTCACTGGAAGGACTGATGCTGAAGCTGAAGCTCCAATACTTTGGCCACCTGATGAGAAGAACTGACTCATTGGAAAAGACCCTGATTCTGGGAAAGATTGAAGGCAGGAGGGGAAGGGGATGACAGAGGATGAGATGGATGGATGGCATCACCAACTCAATGGACATGAATTTGAGCGAACTCCGGGAGATGGTGATGGACAGGGAAGCCTGGTGTGCTGCAGTTCATGGGGATGACAGAGGATGAGATGGATGGATGGCATCACCAACTCAATGGACATGAATTTGAGCAAACTCCAGGAGGTGGTGATGGACAGGGAAGCCTGGTGTGCTGCAGTTCATGGGGTCACAGAGTCGAACATGACTGAGTGGCTGAACAACAGCTACTACTTTCTTCTAAAAACAATACATGCATTAAACTTTTAGAAACTTCACAGTTTATTAGTAATCAACATATATTCAGAGAATTATAATTGTTTCTTCAAAAGTATGTGTCAAGTCCAGATTACAGGTTTGTCAAAGTGTTATGTATTAAGACCCTGACCTACATAGTAAGGTCTCAGCCTAAACTTGAACAATGACCCATAACTAACTGCATGTCCAGCTGTGACTGAATTCCCTTTTGTCTACGGTTCCTAATGCATCTGAATCAGAATTGTAAGTAACATGATGGCATAGAGCTCAAAATGTCATATGCATAAAAATGCTGAAGCAGCAATGCTCCTGGGCTCTTAGCAGGTGAATGGGAAAAAAAAAAGAGGCCTCTTAAAAAATGTGAGAGTGTTACAGTATAGTGTGCTATCTGTATTTTTGCTTAATGTGGGGAATATCCATTTTGTCTTCATCCTTTTAATGATATGTATTGAATATTTTCCATGTGTTGGACTCAATGCCAGGTGCTGAGGGTACATAGCAAAGCAACACACTTATTCACATTCCTACGGAGTTTGCAGTCTAGGAACAAATGCTTTCTGTCAATTGCAAATTGCAGCCATGCTTGTTATAAACGGCAAAGGACTTTCTACCTAAGGAACAGATTTATAGTTTATTTCTTCTGTGGCTTCTCAAACTTTTTTCATAACGTAACCTGCAATGGGAGCAGAATACTCAAAATGTGGATGCTGTTTTAAATTATCCTTTGCTCTATTTCCAGGACATTAGTGTAAATGATTGAGCATGTATTGTTTCCATTTCCCAGTGTACTTTGTGTGCTGCCCAGTTACTCTGCAAGTTGAGAACTACAATGAGTAATTGCCCTGGTAACACTATTACATCACCAGGGCTCTGCTTTAATACCATCATTTCTTCACACATTTGTGAGTCCGGTCTTAAGATCATGCTACTGCTAGATGTGATACTTTGAAAAAGCAGAAGGCACAATTTCATCAGATTTTACACTCTAGTTGGAGAAATAGATCCCACATATACAACAAGTTATAATACTAAGTAGTAAATTCCAAAAGCCAGAAATCTCACTGTAATTGGAGACTCCACTTCCCTATGCCTCACACGCCACTGGCTGCCAAGCTGTGTCAATTCAACCTCCTCCAATGCTCTTGACATTCTTTTCCTTCTGTTCTCTGCCACTGACATCTTACAGGGCCTCACATTTTGCTTACATTATTGTAAAACTCACCCATTTGGCTTTCTTTCAGTCTGTCCTCCACAAGTCTCCTAGAGAGATCTTTTTCTAAAATGAGGAATTAACCTTCTTCAAATTCACGGTTTTCAGGATCAGATTCCAACTCCTTGACTAAACAAACTCCTTGATCCCCCAGGTCTTGGGGATCTGAGCCTTCTTTCCTGCCTCTCTTATAAGAACCTTGTGCTCTAGCTGGACTGATGACCTCAGGTAACCCCTAGCTGTCCTTCAGATTCACAACTCTGTTTTCTTACCAACTCACATCTCTGTGTCTGGAATGTAGGACTATTAACATAATCCTACACAGCCTGGCAAGACTCAGAGTAAAGAGTATCTCCTTCATGAGATTTCTTCTCTCCACCTTCATCCTCTGCAATCTAAGTCAGATATACCACCTCCATATACAGAATCCTGTCCATCCACATACCACAACACTTGTCTCGCTGTGTTATAATCACTGGTCTGCTTTTCCATCTCCTTCACTGGATTGATTATAAGGACTCTGGGGTTAGAGATTATATCTTTTAAATAAATAGAGTAGCATTATAGGAGCACAGAGGATGGATGCAATGAATGAATGGGTAAAAACAATATGTGCACAAAGTCATTATCATTTGGAAACAGGGAGAAAGGAGATACTCTGATATTATAGGAGTGACATTTAAACTTGTCCTTGAAGGATGAGCAGGTCTTTTCCAGATGAATGCATAACTTCTTTCTCATTTAACGAAGATATAAGTCTCTCATATAAACTAAGATAGTGCTAAATTAAGTACACTAGAAATTTTATTCATGTAGAAGATTAAGCCTACAATGTAGGTAATCTAGTATAACTAGCATATTTATTTGTAATATACAAGGACACATGTTTTCTATGCCTGCTTAATTAAACCATGTTGACTATACAGACATCATCCTGCTTGCCCTGAATAAACCAGTTCTAATTTTACTTTATCCATGGCTACATAAATCCAATTAAACTGCTGTTCTTACTCAGAAAGCTGCTTTCAAAATTTAATAGGGTTATTTAAGAAATAGAGTGGATTTCATGGTAACCTGCATAGTGTATGCATGAGCTAAACAAAGAAAAAGAGACAAATGCCAACCAATTCAAACTTCAGAGTTAACATTTTTTTCTGTGGCTTTTTCCCCCTTTCTTCAATATCATACATTTTAATATGATTTGGGTTTCTGCTTCTGATGATAATAAAAATAAGGTGAGTCAATTTCTGAGATTTTTGTATACTGTGAAGTCTAAAACATTAGCTTTGAAATCAACATTTATAGCTTTAAAACCTAGGGACATCTCAAATTAGAAATCAAATTTTTAATGCCTTTTAAAATCATGTAGTTTAATGAGACAACTATATCAGGAGTCATTCCTTTACATATTGCATTCTGTAATTAGGCTCTTATGGGTTATTTCAGACAGAGATAGACACCAATTAAAAACAAAATACAATTACATAGCACCAACCAGAACTCGTCACCCCTTTTCTAGCATTAATCTAGGGTCAAATAAGACTAAGACTTATAAATATACAGATTTAAAAATTACAAATATATCTTTCCATAGAATTACAGGAAGTATTGAGGGTTTTTTTCCCCTTTCATGGCTTACTTTTGATTTCAAGACTTCAGGAACTGGAGGGAGGTAATCCTCATAGGAACCATTATGAAGAAAAGATTTTTTAAATCGAATTGTAGAGTGCAGCATTCTTAAACTTTCTGTAAAAGAGGAGAAAAGAATTACCTCATGTGAACTGCAAGGTCATTTAGGAAATCTATTTGAAAGACACCTTCATCCTAATTTATTACTACGTTTTTTCTAAGATAATAACCTACTTGAATCTAACTATAAAATGAGTGAAAATTTAATCTTTCCTTGAACCATGGAGGCTATAGAGTTCATTATTTTTAAAATATTCATAGATATTCTGCTTAGAGACAAAAATATTTCCAGCAAAGGTGCTACACAGTATTGGTTCTTTGTGAACTGAATATGCTTTTATTTTGGGTATATTATTAAGCTGAAGGGTTTGAGAGAGAATAGGTTGTATAATCACTGTGATACAAATATGCCCTCCCACCCTTGATTAATTCATGACTGGTATAGAGAGATCACACTCAAATATTTGTTGTGCTATTTGCTTGCCATTAAGTCTCAAAAAAACTATTTTGGTGTAAGAATAGTGAATGTATATCTCCTACAAATAGATGTTTTATCTTTAAAAAAGAAAAAGAAATATTTGATTAAATCTAATCTTCACAGTTGTCCATGTAAGTAGAAGATGGAAAACAAACTGTGTAAGGATAGGAAGTAAAAAATAGTCTGCCACAAAAATGTCTTTATTTATGTAATTTACATCTGCTTTTGGAAGTCTTCATTATCCTTTTTATTATTTTTTGACAACTAAGATTAAAGGTATAGAAAATGTCGTGGAGAGGTATGTGAACTCCTAATTCTGGAGACATGGAAAGTTTACCTAGGTGGTCACTCTCACGTTGGGCTTCCCGGATAGCTCAATTGGTAAAGAAATTTGCCTGCAATGCAGGAGACCCTGGTTTGATTCCTGGGTCAGGAAGATAAGCTGGAGAAAGGATAGGCTACCCACTCTAGTATTCTTGGGCTTCCCTGGTGGCTCAGCTGGTAAAGAATCTGCCTGCAATGGGAGACCTGGGTTCAATCCCTGGGTTGGGAAGGTCCCCTGGAGAAGGGAAAGGCTACCCAGAATTCCATGGACTATTCATGGGGTTGCAAAGAGTCAGACACGACTGATCGACTTTCACTTACTTTCTCTCATGTTATTTCTTATATGGTTATTATACATTAAAGTTTGGCCAGGTGGCCAGGTGGTACTAGCAGCTGCAACAGGAGTAGTAATAAAATAATATGATTAGATATTACTTCATATATCAAACCACTGTAACAGATGCATATGGCAACGAAGATTTTAAAAATTTCTTCTGCTTTAAAGCAAACATAAGACTTACTATTTTAGAACAAAATTAAAAACCATGAGTAGCATTTTGACTCTTAAGAAAGGAGAGCATTACCTTTTGATCCCCTGGCTAAATTGCCAGTGACATTTCTCACACATGCCAAGTAAGGAATATAAGGACTATCTGCTGATATATTTAAGAGGGCATCTTCAAAATTTTCCAGTATTAGGAGCCTATAGAATTAGAAAAGAAGATGTAAATTAAGTCATATAGAAGTAAAGTAAAGCTATTTTGCTGAGATCCTGTGAGTCCCTGGTTGTCTGGCACCGGCTGACTTGAGCATTGAAACACTGGGAAGTAGGACATCTTCCCCCATCCAGCCCAACTGCACAATGACAGCACTACTCTGGATTCTCTGAGTATTTACCTTTTCCACAGGCACTACCTTTATATTTAGTTACTTTAATATCCAATCGTAAGTGAGCTTAAAATCATTTCTAGGCACATTTACATGAAAGAAAAATCACTGGGCTAGCATTGCCAGATAACAGACAGGGATCCCAGTTAAAACTGAATTTCAGCAAAATAACAAATAATTTTTCAGTGTAAGTATATCCCACACGTCTTGCGTGTTTCTTTCCTTTCCTTTCTCCTCTAAATCTGGCAACCCTCTCTCTGGACTTCAGCTTCCTCTTTTTTCAAATGAGAGATAGGGGGCTGGGTGACCTGCTAGGTCCCTTCCACTTATAACATTCTCTAAATAATTTAAATTCATGTAGTTGTGATTAAAAAAAAAATGGTAGAATACAACTGAATAATGTCAGTTACTTTTTTTCTTTAAGCAACCAACTCAGAGTTCCCCAGTTAACCACTTTCAGGCTTCCTTTCAAATCAACTGCATGTGAGGACATAGTCTAATATTGTTGAGGCACACCGTTGTGAGTAAATGTGTGCATGTTACACATGCCCAGTCACTTCATCTATGAGGCTGCATCTCTTGTAATTTCTTTCCTTAGTGTCTATTATTGAACTTGATGTACAGCAGAGATAGAATAAATGTCAATGGTTGATTTGGGTACCATCTATTTTGAATCAAACTGCACAGCACACAAATTAACTAGTTCTATTAGATGTTAACTTAGATTTTATTCAAATACTAATGGAAGAGACTCATCCTGGCATAGCCAGTAAACATGTAGGATGATGTTTGCACTAACATTAAAATCTCAGGGTGTTTGGATGTGCGTTAATGACACTGGATCCTTGAGGAACTTAAATAAGAAAATCCATGGCAAGAAAAGTCTCTAACTTACCAGTCAGGGCATACCTTATTGGTCAGATGGCTGACTTTCATTTAAATTTAGTCCGTACCTTTCATGTTTAGAAAAACTGCACCCATTCCTGAGCTTTCTTGCTTTTTTCAGGCACTTCTTTGACCAAAGACTCTCATCTTATTACTGCTTCTCTTTCTTTTGTGTTTGTCTTCCTCTTTGTCATAATTATTATAGCATTGAGCCATTTCCATCTTAGTGCCATGCTCAGTAGCAAACTATTTGTCTAACTTTTCAAATGAAATAGCATAAGAACTTCTTATGACAAATTTTCAAGCTTTAAATAGAAGAATATTGAGCTAAAAGTGACCTTGAAATATCATATAAGCCATTATCTTAGTTCTATGAAGAACATCTGATTACCAAGATTTTTGAGATTATATTTAATATATACCAAAAATTAAGATATATATCTATATATCTCTATATATAGATATACATATGCCAACTGTTTTGGCATAAACATCCCAAGTATTTCTTTAAGCCATTTAATTTACATATTTTATATAAAATTTTACATACATCCTAAGAATGCTTACAAAAAAAGATGAACTTACAGATAGATGCATGCATGTGTGTTCATGTATGCACACAACAAAAAAAAGTAACTTGAGTGCAAAAGTAAGGAGGAGAAGAGCTATGAGGGAAAAAATATTTTTGAGCAGCTTTCCAAAGAAAATTCTGGACTATAAACACTTTCATCGCATGCCAAGTATTTCTACTCTGTGATTATTTTAAAGTGGGAAGGGAAAGGGAGCCCAAAGATAAGAAATCCCTTAATTTCATCAATCTCCACAAGAGCCATCTTAAAAGTAATGAATTCTTCCCAACAAATTGTCAGCTAGCTGTCAGCAACCAACTACATTTGCTGTGTAATTTTCACATCTGAAGGGCTAGCACTATCAATGCTATGGATGTCCCCAAGGCTATGATAAAGATACCCGGCTTTAGCAATAAGTATCCAGTTGTCTCAAGTCAGAGGTGTTTGTTTGTTTGTTTGTTTGTTTTTTAATATTTTGCTGGCTATATAGGGAATGTGTTTAAAAGACTTGATTATTTGGAATATGGAATCCTGTCTGGGGGAAAATTGCCCAGGGCTGCAAGACTGCTCTTGGGAGAAGCATCTGGTTCAGGCACCTTAGAGGAGAAATGTGGAAGCAGAAAGAGGAGGTGGTTGTTGATGGAAGAATTTTGCCTAGAATTACCCAGAGTTGGGAAACTTCTCACTGAATAATAGAAAGTTTATAAACAATTGTATAGATTCTATTTCAGAAAAATAAATGAATGGTTTTTGTTTCCATTTCCATTAGCCCACAAAAACATATCTTTTGGGACAAAAGTCAAATAATTTCAATAGTATAATTTATCAGGCCAAAACAACTTTTACATAACAGGTCACCTAGTCTCTAAATTTGCCTTGAACTATATGAATTTACTTCAATGAGCTTCTACAGGCAACTGCTTGAGTTTTCTACCATAACTGTTAGTTATGTAACTTTTAGTTAAGTTAGTTAGTTAAGTTAGTTAAGTAACTATTAGTTACTTCAGAGAACTGCTTATATTAATGGTCCTTAGAAGCCAACATTACTGCTGTTATTCCCACTGCCTATTCACTGTCTCAGGAATAGGTAAATATATAAACATATTTACATGAACCACAAACAGTCCAAAATTAAATAACTTATAAACAGCTTTGGCTACTTGAATACTACTGAAGCAACAAAGTTTGCATTACCTTGGGGCGTCGATTTTTAATGTCAATTTTTAAAACCTGAGATCAACAGTAATGTAAAAAGTTGGAGATTTTTACATCTTTTTTATGAAGATGAAAGACTTTGAAAAGAGTTGGAAATTGGGCCTCCAGCTAGATTTTCCTCATAGACATAAGGTGACCTATCCAGACAGAACATGTGGGATCTAGTTATGCAATCTTAGAACTGAAAACCAGATCTTCATGTCGCATTATCTAAAAGTATCACTGAATAATACCAAAAAACAAGTTTCAACTTTACTGCACTTCAACTTTAACTTTTTCTTTCGTCAGTCAACAGTTGATTTTTTCTATCCCATGGTCTTACACACTGATGAAAAGAATGATGTTTATGAATTGTGCTGCTTGCTTATTCAGTCAAGTTACTTACCAATTTAGAAACAAACCAACAAAGACTTACTGTGCAGCCAGGCTGCTTGGGGATAGTGACTGCCGATCTTCCTCACCCCACAAATGTGTTGTTTTGTCAGAGCCACCTAAAAAGGTAACATTTAGCATTTCATTAAAGGATTTATTTTTTTAAGTAAAAATCATCCCAGGTCAAATTTATGGGAAGAAAAGCAGACAGTCTGCAGAATTTTTCTCCAAACGACTTTACAGAGATGTCTAAGATCAGTTGGAAACATTTAAAATATTTATTTATCAATTGCCCCCCAACTGAAATAATACCAATGGTTAAGCATATGCATTTCTAACAAATTATTTCTCTGTGCATCAAACCATTACATTATTTTATCCTGTGACCTGTATGCATAGATGACTCAAATATCATGATGCAGATTGACTACCTCGGTGACTCGTTAACCAAATGAAACCAATTCCAATCTCGTGGGCTTTTTTGTTTGTTTGCCTCCAGTTGTCTAGAATGTAGCCTTAGGAAACATCTGCCATCGCTAATCTATACTTTTTATCTTTCAAAAAGCAGCCAGTGATTACAATTGAATGCAGCTGTGATTGCAAATTAGCTAATGTTTATAGAACCATTCTGAGTGGTCTCAAATAATGTGAGGTTTGGAGTGTAGCAGGCAATCACTAAGTTGTGTCTAATGGAAACCATATATGAAGATCTAATTCAACATGGAGAATTGCCCCTAGAAGTTAAATGGGTCCCTGAGTCAGCTTGCTGCATAGCATTCTATCATTGTAGGGTAAGTGTAGCTGAGAAACATTCCATATATAACACAGGGAGCGCAGCCTGGCATTCTGTGGTGACCTAGAGGGGCTGGGTGGGGGGAGGAGAGGAAGGATCCAGAGAGAGAGTATATATGTATAATTATGACTGATTCATATTGCTGTATGGCAGAAAGCAATTTTCTTCCAATTAAAAAATTTTTCAAAAATACATTTTCCTGAATAAAAAAAAAAAAAGTAAGTGCAACAACATTCACATGCAAAATTTAAAAATGGCTACTGCATAAATAAAAACCCATCAGAAATCCAACGCTTTCATTCAACTCCTTTAAGGAAACGGTATTACTTATTTCACTCTTCTCTGCAGACACTCTTAATTCCTCATAAATAATCCAGAAGTTCCAGTGCTGTTGTTTTTCAACACTGGCCTTATCGTTTTCAATAGGATACTTTATTGACAGCTTTACTACTTCTCCCATTGTCTCTAGTTAGCGTGTTCTGAAGTCTTCCTAAAAGGTTGTAGCACAAAACTAGGCAGCCATCTGTACTTTTCTCACGCTGATCATTTTGTTTATTTAAATAAGCATGTGTGTAAAAGATTACAGAATTAAAAGCCTCCTTGTCTACCTTGGTATCAGTCATGTCTGAGTAATGTCTGTACCATCCCGAGTTACTTGGCAGAATGGCTTTTTCAGTTTTCCTCTCTGGCAGGAGTCCCTCTCTTCTCTGCTCAAGACAGCTAAGTATTATTGCTCTAATGCATCAGTGAGTGAAAGGACCAAGAAGATACTCAGTATAAACAAACCTAATTAATAATGGTGAAAGTGAAAAGTGAAAGTGAAGTCGCTCAGTCGTGTCCAACTCTTTGCGACCCTGTGGACTGTAGCCTACCAGGCTCCTCCATCCATGGGATTTTCCAGGCAAGAGTACTGGAGTGGGTTGCCATTTCCTTCTCCAGAGGATCTTCCCAACCCAGGGATTGAACCCAGGTCTCCCACATTGTAGGCAGACACTTTACTGTCTGAGCCACCAGGGAAGTAATAACAATTATTTATTGGCATCCATATGTAGAATTGGAGAAGAAGGAAATAGCAACCCACTCCAGTATTCTTGCCTAGGAAAGAATCCCATGGACAGAGTCTGAGCCTGGTGGGTTACAGTCCATGGGGTCGCAAAGAGTCCAACACGACTTAGCAACTGAGCACATGTATAGAATAATCCAGGATAGGACTCTGTGAAGATTTATGCTTCTGCAGTGTAAAAGTATATAAAACCATTTTTCCAAGATCAAATCTTGCTCAATTTGAACTCCTATGAGTTCATCAGCATTTGTATACTATATGAATGAGCCCATTAGAATTTGTATACTGTATGGTTTATGGAATGTCTCTTCCTCATCAGGCTATTAAAATGAATAACTAATAGAAATTAACTTTGTATATATCAATTATAGGCTTGACCTTGATGTTAAGTATGGACTTTGCCCTCTAGGCACTTGTCCTTCTGGACTTTAAAGTATCTGAGAAGTACTGTATTGAATGGGTTTTAACGAAGTGGAAATTGTTACAGCCCTTTAAAAAGCAAGGTTTTATTTTTATTTGTAGAATTAGGCATATATAAAAATGGTGCCCAAAGACAGAGAAAGAAATCTAGTGCACAGATAACCTCTTTTCACCAGTAAACATGGCTTTTTGTTTAAAGATGTAATTTCATGTAATTTACAACTTGACAAAAGAGTAAACATCAATGAGCCAAAAAAGGTAATCTTCACCCTCAAAACTCAGTTTTATAAATGGAAATACTAAACAGTGAAGCAGGGATCTTTACTGGGTCAGAGCTGAGAATTAGATTCCTTAAAACAGGAAGTTAAGATTCCTTAAAACATCTTCTCAAGTGTTTATTAGCATCTTCGTATTGTCATGGTTGCTGAGGAGGCTTCTGGAAAAACCTTAAAGTGTGTTCAGAATCAAGGCTGAATCAAAAGTAGACATGGGGTGTGGAAGTTTGAATTATAAGTAGACATGGAGTGCAGAGAGGAATGGAGCGATGGCTACTGAAAAATGTATCATGTGGGGAGGAATCTGGCACAATGAATCACACTCTATGACTGGCTGAAAGTGGAGCCCTTCTGAGGCTTGGTGGTGGCAAGTACTTGTGTGAGATATGCTAGCAGCAAGTGTGTACATGTCTCAGATGGTAAATATGAGTAAGGCCGTTGAAAAGAGCTAAGGGACCTGGCTTTGGGCATAGACAGATCCAGGCTCTCAGTCTCGGTTTAGTCACCTGCTGGATGCATAACATAGGCAAAATGCCCAGCCTCCCTTTGCCTCAGTTGTTTTGTCTGCAAAATGGGATAATAAATACCTCTTATAGAGTTGTTTTGATGATAGAACGGACTTAAGATAATAAAATATTTATCATTGACACACAAAAAAAGAACACTACCTTTTTATTTTTTCTACTTTCTTTCTTTGAAAGAAGAGAATGAGACCTTCAAAGCTATCTGAGTCCTGTCAATCATTAGAGAGGACCCAAGCGAGCAACTCTGCTATGAGTGACCATTTCACTCCAGTTTATTTGGTGTAAAGCCAAGGGAGGACATGTGTTCACAAATATTGCTAAATGCTATGAAGAGTAAGCATGGGTGGCTTGGACAATGTGGCAGGTATTTGTACTTCAAAACAAGTTTGGGTTTCCTGGAGGATTCCCAGAAATACTTGGAAGAATTTTTCAAAGGCCATGAAATTTCTGCTCAAGCACGCACGCATGCATGGGCTTGGGGTTAGTGACATAGAAACTGACCTTAATACTACTGCATTGGTATCTTTAGACTGATGAAGTCACATGTGTAGGAAATTTTTAAAAACAAATATAAACACATCTAATTCTAAAAATAAAAACACATATCCTTAATGTATTAATATTTCCTTGTCATCCTGATTATCCAGTGGCATGGTTTAACACATGTCAAAATTATTAACATAATCATAGAAATGCGGCATGGCCATTGTTAAATATTGAAAATTGAGCTATATTGTTCAATTTAGGAAAAGTGTTTTGCTGCCTCAGTTAATGAGAGGTTCTTTGGCTTCTAAGGCACTAAAGAACTTATGTCCTTTGTAACAAAAATTCCAACTTTATCCCTCTATACAATTATAAGGTGTGAGTCTGAAGATGAAAAGGAAAAGAATGGTAAGGAGAAATCTGAAGTTCTCAAGTCTTTAAAATGCAAACAGAAAAATATACAGAGGAAATAATTAGTGTTTGTTATTGTACTGTCTGCTTTTTCTGGGCTGGACCTCTTCTTAAAAGCATAAGACTTTTTTTTTTTTAACCCTAATGATCATGAAGACCATTGAATTTAATAACAATCAATCCTGCAGGCTAGTCATTAATTCTGTGACTGAAGGCATAAAAATTGTTGTAGACTAACAGAAATTGGTATCCAAGAGTATGTTAGATCCTCCTTCAAGAAGTCTTCAAAACCTTTAAAACCAGCATTTCATATGAAAATAGTTTAAGATCTTGTAATAAACAATCAGCTTGTGACCTGATTACTTATCTGTAATCTAAAAGTAAAATCTACATATTTAAAAGCTGGCAAGCTCAGTTGAGAAAGCCTATTCCTAAACTCATTCGGAAACAGTAAATACTAACCAAACATTTGACTTGTGAAGTAGGGATTTATTCCTTATAGTCCTAAATGTTTGTCTGTATATGGCTGTGTGTGTGTCTGTATCTGTGCATTTCCATGTGTGTGGTATATAAGGCTATTCTCTATAGGCAAAGATCTTTTCTGATTCACTAACACGATGCTATGGTTTGTCTTACTGGGTGGACAGTGGGTCTATATAGATCAATTCACGCTCTGATGTCCATCATGTGTTTTCAAGATGGCTGGCTGAAGGGTGAGTTTTATCCAAAGAAAGACTCATTCTGATTAAAAAGTCAAATTTTGGAAAAAAAAGGGCAAAAATGCTGCAATTCAATGTAGGCATTTGTTCAAAAAGTTGTGGTAGAAATCTACTTGTTGAGGCTTAGTCCCTTACTCTGGTATTTATTTTTTTGTACCGAGAATAAACATAGCTTTATAATATAGCTAAGAGAGACCATTTTCATAAAAATAAAAATCCTAGAAAGTCACAGCCTCTTATCCAGCCATTTCTCCTAGTCTCCACACTTTGGTTAGCTAAAGATCCAGATTTAGTGGTAACATATGTTCCCACCTAAGAATAATGTCGTGCATAAATGGTTGCTTCAGTTGCATTTTGTTTTTTACTCCTAATGGAACTGAATACAGAATTGCAATGCAGAATTGAATACAGAAAGATAGAAATATAATACCTTCAGATGGGGAGTTCAGGGTATACAGCAGATGTTTAACAGATTTATGGAGAGTTCTGAAACCTTCGTTAGTTGTGACACGTGGATAAACCTTCTGCACGACCAGCAGCACACTAACAAGTCGAAAAACAATTAAACCAGATTGCATTTCAACATTTGCAGACAGAAACAAAAGGTTATTCAAGGAGAAAATAGCTACAGTATTGAAAATTATTCTTTTAACATAAAAGACAAGATGCTGCTTTGTCATTTAATTGCTTGTTTGTCTGTTCATGCACAAAATCCCAAAAAGGATTCTTGAACCATACAGGATTCTAAAGCCTAAAAGGTCTTAAAGTAAGGAGTGAAGTTCACACACTTTTTTTGTTGCTGTTGTTGTTAAGATCTAAAAATAAGTGGTTAGAAACAGCAGTTTCCAATAAAAGGATACCTCTTTTTTTGTTTTTAAAGGAAAAAAATTAAATATTGGAAATTATTTTCATTAAACATCAAGCCCAGATAAAGGATCCACTTTCAAGAATAATTATTAATTAAGTATTTGATACTTTTGCTAAACAAATGTTAATTTTTTTTAAAAAATGGTATCTTGCCCTAATTAAAGATTGCATTCTATCCTCTAAGTAGCCCACAGGCACTGCTCCAGGGGGTAGCTCAAAATTAATACCCAGACTAATTGGCACTGTCTTCCCAGGGTTTTTATGTTACTAATAAGATGGGCAGTCTACACTGGGAATGAAAAATCAGCAAATTTACTTGTTCATGCTTGAGTTCATCCAGTATTTCCAAAAAATCAATTACCAACTTAAGAAATGCCTCTTTTTTATCCCCTTATTGTCATTAGTACATTAAAAAAATGTTAGCATTGTACTAGTATGTCTGAATTTCACAAATACTGTGAGGCTATATATATATATATATATATATATATATACACACATACACACACACACACACACACGAGTGGTAACTTAGAACAAAAGGCTTTGTTAAGGATTTGCTATTGTGAAGTTAAATGTAGTACGTGTTAGCTAATAGCTCTTCCGTATGTATCTTAGTCAACTGAAGGCTCACATCAGCAATAGCATGTGCATATACTTTCTACAATATTTTTGGAAGTTTTAATATTTAAATTAAGATCGTTTTAATTTTAGCTCCTAGCCATGAATGACAATTATATTTAGAGAGCTAACTTTTGAATGTCCTCTAGTTTCTAGTAGGTATGTATATGGATATATAAACATATATCTATTTATTTACGGGCTTCCCTGGTGACTCAGTGGTAAAGAATCTGCTTGCAATGCAGGAACTCCAGAAAGACAAAGGTTCAATCCCTGGGTCAGGAAGATTCCCTGGAGGAGGACACGGCAACCCACTCCAGTATTCTTGCCTGGAGGATCCCATGGACAGAGGAGCCTGGCAGGCTACAGTCCACTGGGTCTCAAAGAGTCGGACATGACTGAAGCAACTTAGCATGCATATATATTTATAATTTTATTTGCTTCTCTAATAATTCCATTAAAGTCAATTCATTTGTCTTGTTATGGAACACTAAAGTTCAAAAGTTAAATAACTTACACAAGGTTAACCAGATAAATAGAGCTGGTTGTGTCTAATTTCAAAGTTTCTGCTCTTTCTCCTTTACATCTTAACTCTGGTGCTTTGCCCCAACATGGCAGAGAACAGGACAGAACATTTCTGCCGTGAGCCACAGCCATTGTTAGCTTGTTTTTCCAGCTGTGTGTTTGGCCGTGGTGGGATGGCTGAATTTTTCTCGTCTGTGCTCTGTATACATAACAGTTGCTGCCTCAGGCATTTTTATATTTACCCCAAGAATCTCCTGGTTCTCAGACTTTGAATTAATCCTGGTGAGTACAGAGACCAGGTAAACCTTCTGAGATTGGAGATTTCTGCCAGCCTTCACCCAGCTTGGCCTCTGCTTGACTCAGCTGATCTTTTGTCTCAAAGTAATACCTTCAAAGACTGGACATTTGGCAATCTCATTGTCAGAATTATTGTTATTAGTATAACTAATAAAAATGTCAGTAGATGTAATTCATCTTTTTCTATCAAAATGCGACTAAAAAAATGACACCTGACCCCTGTCCTCTATGAGATCCTTTAAACTATTGATGAAGATAATTTTACTTCACTTCATTGGTTTTGTTTTTCTGTCCTGTTCATCATATACAAATGAAAGTTATCCAAAACAAGTCTCCTTGTAAGGTAATTTAAAAAGGAGTTTTTGTGATTCATATCTAAGTATACAACTTCCTCCTCATAAATGGTGACTATTATCTATGTTTTTTCATATGCTCTTCTTGATTTTTGAGATTGCTCATTTTTGCTAACCGCTGTCATAATCTTGACATTTTGCAATCTGGTTTCAGTGACTGAACTATATAACAAGTTACAACTTTACAAAACTGCTGGAGGAAATAACAGCAATGAGTTTTTATAGGGTTTATTTGTTCATATTACTTGATCAACAAAGAGTAAGATAAACCAGTGATTTGGTGACAAAAGTCATTTGTAAAGAAGTTACCGCTTTTAGTGGCACTTTAATAATAATAGTGAAGATTTGACTTTAAAAAATGGTTGATATAAAAGGTCTTTCAAAAGAAATATAATGCAAGACATTTAATTTTAGATTTCCTAGTAGTTACATTAAAAATGTTAAAGAAACAGATGAAATTAATTTTAATAATATATTATATTTGACCCAATATATCCAAAATATTATTTCAACATCTACTCAATATAAAATATATTGTATTTTATCTTTTATTGCATTATCTTCAGATTTCAAAGTATATTTTACACTAATGAAGCATCTCAACTCAGACGCTGTTTTCACTGAAAATATTTAATCTATATTAGAATTTCATTGCAATTACCAGTGAAAAGTAGATTCACATACCCATGTTGTTTCAAATATATTAGAAGTTTTTCTAATAAAGTTTTTCTAATAAATTTAAATTAATTAAAAATAAAGTTTAAAAATTAAAAAAAAATAAACAAATAAAGTTAAAAAATTCAATTCCTTAATGATAGTAGCACACCAAGTGCTCAAAATCATGTGACACCCTGTGCACCTTAAATTTACAATATGCAACATGCCAAATTTATTAAATTAAAAAATCCCACAAATAGCTAGAGGCTATCATGTTAGAAAGAACAAGTATATACACTGGCAATAAATATTTAAATTAATTAATTAAATAATAAGTAAAAGTCAAATGCTTTAAAAAAAGTTATCCAGGTTAGAAAAAAGTCAGCTGTCATCTGCTTTATAATAATCTGAAGCTATTTCTTTTAAAAGCTGTTTTCATTAGTCTGTGGAGTGGTTTACAACATTCTAATCATTACCTGAGAACATATCTATGGTATAATACAATAATTTTATTTTAAACTTTAAGGGAATTAAAACAGCCACAGTGCAATGTCCTTATGTAATTTGCTCTATCAAAATGATGTCTAATGTATTTTTAATTAATTTATTTTTGACCCAAGGGTATTTTTTTGGATCTTCCACCTTTCAGTGAGAATTATTTTATGGGAGTTTGGTTTTTATTTGTTGTTTAATAACCAAATTTCATTAAGGTATAATTCACATACAACATGATGAGTCTATTTAAGGTTATTATTCAATAAGCTTTGACAATATATACAATTATGTAATCCCCATGCTAAATAAGATATAAAATACCTTATTTTAAGGTGATATAAAATATCACCTTAAAAAAGTTTTGTCATGCTTCCAACAGTTGCCCCAATAGCCACTGTTCTGATTTCTAACACTGTACATTAATTTTGCTAATAATACAGTATCTACACATCTAGTATGTATTCATTTTTTTTTGGTCTGGATTCTTTTGCCAGCATAATATTCATAAGATTTATATATGCTGTTGTGTGATTAAGTAATCTGTTTATTATTCTTAACTGAGTAGAATTCCAATTTTTCATCCATTCTGTTTATGGATATTTGTTTTTCTCTCAATTTTTAGCTATTGTGAATAAATCTGCTATAAGCATTAGCATACAAGTCTTCATGTGGGCATACATATGTTTTCATTTTCTTGGGTAAATAACCAGGGATAGAATGCTACACCACATGGTTCTATTTTTAGCTTCATTAGAACCTGTCACACTGTTTTCTGACATGGTTATATCATTTTACACTCTAACTTGCAATGTATGGATTCTATTTGCTTCACATTCTTGCAAGTAACTAGGGTCGCTCATCTTTTAAAACTGAACCCGTTTTAGTGAGTGTTAGTGATATCTTATTATGGTCTCAAGGGTATCTTGCTACATTGCACAATTCAAACAATTCTGTTTCTCCTTTAATCATTTACCTGTTTGTTTTCTAAAATAGAATATACAAAGGAGGAAGAGAACTAAGTGTCAAAATTCTGAGTGAGTGAAAATTTCCTGAAGAGCCAAAATGAGGACCAAATCAAATTTACTAATATCTTGCTTCTTTCATAGTTTAGTTATGACATGTTATTTATTGTGGAAAGAGCATAGGACTTGGATTCAGATTCCTTGAGTTTAGGTTCTAGCTTTATCACTTACTTACTTAGTTATAGAATCTTGAGGAAGTCTTTTGACCTTCCTGAAGAAGTCATTTGACCTCCATGAAAGTGTGTTTTCTTTCTAATAAAATGCAGACATCTGTGGTCTCAATCTCAAAGTACTGTTATGAGAATCAACTGAAATTAAGGTACCAACATGAGGGCTTATTACAAGGTCTTTGAACAAATATAAACACTTAGAAGTTCTCCAGAGAAGATGAGAAAACTCTTTTCTGGTGATTCAGACATTAACAATAGAATCCACTGTGCTCTTAGTGACATATTAGAGAGGCATCTGGGTTCTGGAGTATAAAAACCCAGGTTCAAACTCTCTTAACATCAATTATTTAATTTTTACAACCCTCTATTATCTCATTTATGAAATAAATGATAGTCCTGTTGTTAAGTTTCAATGTGAAATATATGAAGGGTCCAGTAAAGTGTTTGGCATGTAACAGGCACTCAGTAATCACTGGTTGTTGATGCAGTTGTTTTGTTTAATGTACATTTCCAAATTAGCTAGGCATCATAGCCAAAACCTAAGTATGTGTTTATCAAACTCTAAATGCTAGCATGCTCAGATCTCTTTTATTAGGAAAACAGAATTTAAAGGGATTTCTTCTGCAAGTTTTTCAAATCTTTGTGTCATATATGTCAAATAAAGTCAACCCAATATGCAAGGTTGTTTTTTGTTACTGTGTAATACCAAAAATCCAATGAAATATTTTCATCTTGAGTATGTAAAATACTGGATGCACAGAGCCTTTTTTGTCCCTGAGTGAGACTGAGCCATTCCAATCAACCGTTGCTCTACCATCTTTTTCAGAGTTCTGGGATATCAATTGACATTACTGATGTTATGATTAGTGTTCCTCATTTCCCCATATATATGTCAATAACCCTGATGGCCACAGTGTATCTTTCTCCTTTGCTTATCCAATACCCTTATTTTCACTGCCAAAATCTGCAGTAAGTGCTGAAAGGTTATTTGCTGTGTTTAAATTAACTACTTGGCAGTGATCTTCAAGGTAACGTTAGGAAAAAAAAAAAAGACTTCGTTATGAACAGTAATTCTTACCTGTTTGCATTTCGAAGCACATCAAATAGATTGCTTAGTGTGCTGTCATTCTGGAACACATTTGGAAAACTGGAGAGAAGCTCCCACACAGCTGTCTGCTCTTGTACTTGTGAGAAAAAGGACAGCACTTTAACCATTTCCTGAAACATTGTCTTCTGGTTGTTTGGATCACTTGATAGCTTAAAAAATAAAACCACAGACAGGGTGAGACGAGACTTCAATATCTGTAACCACATGGCTGACTATCTTTGAAAACACTGAACGTCTAGATTTTCAGTTAAGTAATTCAGATTTTCATTTAGTTTGAAGTAATCTTTTACCTGGAAAAACTATAACCATTTCAAATGCTCTTACACGTAATTGAATTTTTTCCTATAATTTTAGATGTTGGCATATTTAATGTTTGGTTAACAAAACTATTTATACAAAATACTTTAAATTGGATTTTGGGAAATTAAAATTAATTTCTTAAAATAAAATTAGCTTCTGAGTAATACGTTTGTTTTTCTCTAGGACCTAGTTTAGGATATAAAGAAAAATACTCTCTATATCCATTAGTAGTGCATGCTCAGTCTCTTAGTTGTGTCTGACTCTTTGCGACCCCATGGACTATAGCCCACCAGGCTCCTCTGTCCATAGGATTCTCCAGACAAGAATATTGGAGTGGGCTGCCATTTCCTCATGCAGATCCATTAGTAGACCTTATATTATTTGCATAGAAAACCTTTAAAATTTAGGTGTTTTATGTATAAATGTGTGAATATATATACAAATATATGAAAATGTTTATTATTATAATTACACATACTTAATAAAATATTTCCAAAGTTCTGTTGCAATACAAGGAACTTTAGTTATAATAATGATCTATAGTGAATATCCTATAGTCACATCTTGTACTCTAAGCAAACAAATAAAAGAAAACCATGATCTTTACTCTTGCTCTGGATCATAGGTCCCAGATAATACCTTCAGGTATTTTCTTCATTATATTCCCACCCCAAACAATTTTCTTAATAAGCGCATTCATACTAGTAGTCAGGTTTTTGTCGGATCTTAATTCAAGGTCTTTCATGCTGAAAATGTGATTTTGAACAAGGTATTCTTAGCCACACATTCTATATGACTGCTGAGTTTGTTGAGATAGAATTTTAAGTGCTCTACATTGAATTGGCATTATTATAACAGTGTTTCTAATCCGGTTCATTTGGAAAACTCTGAGTAATGAAGAGTACTTCAGTTCAGTTCAGTTCAGTTGCTCAGTCGTGTCTGACTCTTTGCGACCCAATGGACTGCAGCTCGCCAGGCTTCCCTGTGTATCACCAACTCCCAGAGCTTGCTCAAACTCATGTCTATCAAGTCAGTGATGCCATCCAACCACCTCACCCTCTGTTGTCCTCTTCTCCTGCATCAGTGAGTCAGTTCTTCACATCAAGTGACCAAAGTATTGGAGTTTCAGCTTCAGCATCAGTCCTTACAATGAATAGTTAGGAATGATTTCCTTTAGGGTGGATTGGTTTCATCTCCTTGCAGTCCAAGGGACTCTCAAGAGTCTTCTCCAACATCACAGTTCAAAAGCATCAATTCCTCGGTGCTCAGCTTTCTTTGTGGTCCAACTCTCACATCCATACATGACTACTGGAAAAACCATAGCCTTGACAAGATGGACCTTTGTTGGCAAAGTTATGTCTCTGCTTTTTAATATGCTGTCAGGATTGGACATAGCTTTACTTTCAATGAGCAAGCATCTTTTAATTTCATGGCTGTAGTCAATATCTGCGATGATTTGGCACCCCAAAAAATAAAGTCTGTCACTGTTTCCATTGTTTCCCCATGTATTTGCCATGAAGTGATGGGACCAGATGCCATGATCTTCATCTTTTGAATGTTAAGTTTTAAGCCAACTTTTTCACTCTGTTCTTTCACTTTCATCAAGAGGCTCTTTAGCTCCTCTTTGCTTTCTGCCATAAGGGTGGTGTCATCTGCCTATCTGAGGTTATTGATATTTCTCCTGGCAATCTTGATTCCAGCTTGTGCATCATCCAGCCCAGCATTTCCCATAATGTACTCTGCCTATAAGTTACATAAGCAAGCTGACCATATACAGCCTTGACATACTCCTTTACCAATTTGGAACCAGTCCATTGTTCCATGTCTGGTTCTAACTGTTGCTTCTTGACCTGCATACAGATATCTCAAGAGGCAGGTAAAGTGGTCTGGTATTCCCATCTCCTGAAGAATTTTCCACAGTTTGTTGTGATCCACATAGTCAAAGGCATTGGTGTAGTCAATAAAGCAGAAGTAGATATTTTTCTGGAACTCTCTTGCTTTTTTGATGATCCAATGGATGTAGGCAATTTGATCTCTGGTTCTTCTGCCTGTTCTAAATCCAGCTTGAACATCTGGAAGTTCTCGGTTCATGTACTGCTGAAGCCTTGCCTGGAGAATTTTGAGCATTATTTTGCTAGCATGTAAGATGAGTATAATTGTGAGGTAATTTGAACATTCTTTGACATTGCCTTTCTTTAGGATTCAATGAAAACTGACCTTTTCCACTCTGTGGCCACTGCTGAGTTTTCCAAATTTGCTGGCATATTGAGTGCAGCACTTTCACAGCATCATCTTTCAGGATTTGAAATAGCTCAACTGGAATTCCATCACCTCCACTAGCTTTGTTCGTAGTGATGCTTCCTAAGGCCCACTTGACTTTGCTTTGCAGGATGTCTGGCTCTAGGTGAGTGATTACACATTGTGGTTATCTGAGTCATGAAGATATTTTTTGTATAGTTCTTCTGTGTATTCTTGCCACCTCTTCTTAATAAGCTCTGCTTCTTTTAGGTCCATAGCATTTCTGTCCTTTATTGTGCCCATCTTTGCATGAAATGTTCCCTTGGTATCTCTAATTTTCTTGAAGAGACCTCTAGTCTTTCCTATTCTATTGCTTTCCTCTATTTCTTTGCATTATTCACTTTTTATCTCTCCTTTGGAACTCTGCATTCAGATGGGTATATCTTTCCTTTTTTCCTCTGCCTTTAGCTTCTCTTCACAGCTATTTTTAAGGCCTCCTCGGACAACCATTTTGCCTTTTCTCATTTCTTTTTCTTGGGGATGGTCTTGATCACCACCTCCTGGAATGTCATGAACCTCAACCCATACAATAAAATTCAGAGGATCAAGGGGAAAAATGTTAGATGTGAATATGTTTAATTTATTCTCATTTATAACATTTTGAGAGAACTCAAAAATTTTGATTTTGTGAACTCTCATTGTATGTGGAATTTCATTAAAAGAAGATGATCAGTATCTTATTTTCTTACTTTCACACCATAATTTAAGACTGGCATATAAAAAAGGTCATTAGCACTTCATATTATAAAGTTCTTGTTTCTAGTGTATAGTATTTTGGAAAGTGGGATATATTGTTTCATAAAAATCAAAGTTTTAAATTAGGTTTTATCTTAGAAAAAACGTTTAAATGATTACCCATTATTCTATTCTATTCTATTCTATTCTACTACCCATTATTCTATTCTTCTGCGAATTACCAGGCTCTGAGAGTTTAATTATTAAACTTATATTACATCCTGAGTAATCTCACTTAAAAATCTCAGAGAAAACAGTCAATCTTCATTCACCACAAACCAAAGTCAAATCTCATATACAAAGATGAGATTCCATCTCCATATTAACCATAAAGCAATATTTTTGGTTTAATGGATCATTTCAATCCAGCACATTTAAATGGAAAGTAGTCATTGCTTAGAATTTGACATCATATGTGAACCTTTGTGTGTGGAATTCATGCCAAATGTGAGCCAATATTTCAGTCAGTATTTTCCAGCCCATGAGACCTATGGACTTGCTCTTTGAATCACTTTGAGTTGCTTTGTGCATATAAGAATGGAAATGATACATTTCCTGCTATTGTTATGAGACCTTGATCATATTAAAATGTTTATACTCACCTGAGAGAATTGGTTTGTTAGTTCTTGGAGAGAAGACTCTAAAAGGGTCTTGTTGGACAGGCAAAATAAATTAAGAACATTTTTCCCTAGAGTGGTCCAAGAGAAGGCATAATCAGCAATATAACCTGGATAGTTCTCACACAGCTGTCTTCGTATCTCTTCTGAAGTTGAATTTTGCTGTAAAAGCTAAAAATGTGTGTGAGAAAAGCAGTATAACAATGTTAGTAAATA
Source organism: Cervus canadensis (assembly GCF_019320065.1). NCBI lineage: Eukaryota > Metazoa > Chordata > Mammalia > Artiodactyla > Cervidae > Cervus > Cervus canadensis. Next base: position 31,474,995 of record NC_057409.1, on the reverse strand, counting down.
CAGATATCAAATATATTAGTCTTCAAGGAAACGGACCTGTCTCTATAATAGCCATTTTAAGTTCCTCCATTATAGCAACTATTAAATTAAAACTAAAATACATTGAGTTCACCCATGAAAATCCCTGAGAGAATATGTGAATACAGTGATTATTGTCATCTTTATGATTTAAAATATTTACATATGATCTTTTTTAACTGAACTCATTTCTTGCATCTGACTAGACAACCTAATGTACTAGAGCTTCTCTGACAAAAATCCTCAGGCTTAAAAAATCTTAGTTTTTCCTGGGCATTTAGCAGCAGAGATTTAGGGGTCCTAACAATTTGTGACACCTCATGGGAAACTGGCCAGGATTTTTGGAAGACTTCCAAAGAGGACGAGCTTCAGAGTCTAGTCTCAAGATCAACAGTGTTTATTTAGAAGAAGTAGAGAAACATGGATTATGTTTCATTGGAAAAGCAATAATTTTATTTAGGAGTTATGCACTAAAGAAAAAAGAAAAACACATGTATGAAGATACATAAAAGCATACAATTACCAAAGGCAATAATCAGAAAGCAATTTTATAATGGAAGTCCCCCATATATTTCAGAGTACAGACCAGTCACAGATGTAACGCAATTTTCAGCTATAATATTGATCACATTCAGCATTATTGTTTAGATATTTATAGAGCCAATTACAGTCGGTTGCAATATTTAATGCACCCTTCCTAATAATTAATTCTTACAATCTGTCAGGTGAAGGCTAACTATCTTCATCCTTCCCTTTTTATATCACAAAATCTACACTATACCTTCCAGTGATTCAACTTCTAAATATAATGAAATAAGACAGGATCCATTTATTCTAGGATATACTCTAAGTGCCAGGTCTTCTAGTCATTCATCTATATCTCTTTCCTAACATTACATATAAATTCACTCCAAAATGATTTCTCTACTTATTCTTGCAAGGGTTGCAGAAAGCAGTAAACAGAAAGAAAGAGGAATCAGAGAGATTGCTGACACAGGCATCAATATGTCATTCTAATTTTTATATCCTTTCTCTGCTCCAACTACTCTGAAAATATGTATCTATACATAGAAAATTCATTCTTACTTATCTCCACTGGATATATGACTCTGTGCTGCCTCACAAAACTCTGAAATTTTATTTCATCTGAGAAAGAGAACCTGGGAATTTCAATACAATACAGTGCTTTTTTTTTTTTAGAATAGCATTGATATTTTAGCTATTAAAGAATTTAACTGATATAATACAAGACTGTTTGCTTCTAGTATTAGAATATAGAAGAATTGGAAATGGAATAAAATCATAAATAAAATAAAATTATTAGAATATGGAAGAAATGGAATGGAATAAAATAACTTTTCCTAGTTTACACCCTGATGTGATTTGTGGAGGCTTTATACTGGAATTAAGTGGGCACATGGTGGGGTTTCCTCAGTTACACAGGGTGATTTAGGTACCTCAACTATTATATAAACCAGGATTTCAAAATCTAGACTGAAATGACTGTGAAGGTCTTATATATCAACCAGCACTGGCAGAATTGCCTTGATAGGTACGGTGCCTTTTCCATACATTTTGAATTGTTCTTTGGTTTACTGACATAAACAAGTTTATTAAGATGCCTCAGTTATACATAATGTCAATTCAAGGGGAACTAAGAGACACATATTAAGTAGCAGGGGTTAAGGTCACAGGAATATGAATAACATGAATAAAGATCAGAGTTATGTCTCCATGTTTCAGATGGAAAAAAATCTCTACTAGATAAGATGTGGCTGTATTATTAAAATTCTTGTGTGTGTGTGTGTGTGTGAGAGAGAGACAGAAAGAGAGAGAGAGACAGAGAGAGACAGAGACTGAGAGAGAAACAGTCCCTCTATGGCAAAATGTTGAAAATGATCTCCTCTTAATTTCTGAAGAGCATGCAAAGCAGGACTCAAATGCCTATGGGCCAGCCAAGTAACTTAAACGTATGAATCTGGTTGGATAAAAGACCATAAGGAAAAGTGGGGATTTCAGTTAACAGAAGGGTACCTCTTCGGCCTAAAGACATTCAAATTCAATTTCTTACAATCCTCGTATATGTGCACACATACACATGTAGCTCATAGGTTGCCAGTATACACTTCTGAAAATGATGTTTATCATTTTGCAATCTGGAATCTTAGAGAGGAAGATGAGTAAACCAGACAGAAATCCATAGGTAAGCTCTTTAAGCCATGCTAAGGAAAGGGATTTTATTACTTTGGGGAGATATTGTTTATAGCTCCAATTTTCCAAAAGCATTATTAGTATGGATGAGCAAGCAAGTCTGATGGCTGCTATAGCCTCATTTGCTTTCATACAGCTTTTTCTTCCCTGCTTCAGAAAATTAAAAGATCACATATAATGCCACCCTATTTTTTTTTACCAAATGAAAATCTTAAGTTCAATTAAGGGACTTAACAGGGAAGTAAATAAATATCCAAGACTTTAAGGAATTTAGAATGTCTCTAAATTAAGCTTTTTATCAAAGAGCTCCTAAGAAAAGAATCTCTCTGAGATATTACTCCAAATGGGAGTACTCTTCCTATCCTCTATTAATCTAAGGGGTATTTGTTTACCTGCTTTTTTTATGAGTCCAATATAAAGTTGATGGAAATTACCTTTTCCAAACTAAGAATCCGGGCAAGCACTTGACTACCATTGAAAGTATCTGTTCCAGTACTTTCCAAATCAGCACTTGTATTAGGAAATATTGTGGCTGTTGTAAAAAGAAAGAAAAGATTAGCAAAATAAAAATACAACTCTCTCTCTCTCTCACACACACACACACACACACACTCACACACACACACACACGAATCCATAAATATCACTTATGCTTTCATATACTCCACAACAAGAAATGTGTTCAAATATGCACCTTCCATGAAAGTCTCCTACTGGCAAAATGCTGAATTCCATCAGTTTTTCCTTTCACATAAAACTGATGGCTTTGGTTTGCTCTTGGGTTCCTTCCAGTAATTCTAGATGTCATTTGCTTTCATTCCAGTTTATATCATTAAACTTTATCACCAATATTATTGCCTAATAAACGGAATCATTTCAGTGCAAGCCTAAAGGATCTGAGGTGCCTCCACTAGCCCCACAATCCATCACACCCAACATCTGGTTGAAGAATCTGCCAATGTGCAATGCACATCTGGTGATAATGGTTTTTTTTTTTTTAATTATTCAATTGGGAGGCTAAAATCTGCTTAAGATCATAAATTCTCTCCCCCCAAAGTGGTTTCTAAATGATATTTCAGATCAAATAAATGGGAGGAAGCAATTAGTCCAGACTACAGTATACTCTAATTAAGTAATTTCCAAAGTGGTCTCATCCAATACCATTTATAATGTGGCACAGTGTTCTGGGTTAGGAGCATTAGCTGGAAAAGTATGTTCAGATCTACAGCATGGAGGTTCATTAGCCAGTGTATTGACTTTTATAAATTTTGGACAGAAATACTTTATTATCCTCACAACAAAGAATCTTAATATTCAAAGATACAGCGACCAACATCAGCAAGGCCTAGACTTTGTCAGAATGCTCATGGGGCTGAAGAATTTACATTCCTCTAGACCAAAGCAATACATTTGTGAGATGACTGGCCAGAAATATAATCCATGGCTACTGCACAGAGCAAAGCTAACTGGACCACCACAATAGTATGATCTTATTCTTCTGTTCTTCAGCCTACTCGGTCAGACACCCGGAGATCATCCACCACAGCATGTTAACTCCTCAAAACCACTCACAAACGTATTTCTACTACAATAACAAAAGATTTTTTTTCATGTGGCTCATCAACTTAGATTGGAATGTTAGTGTCATAGAATCTTAAACATCACATGGCATATTTAAAGGTTCTTTTTTTTCCCCAGAGCACCAATCATAGTCTGACATGGAAGAATCTCTGTTTTGTTCACTAATATATCTCCAATAGCTTGGACAGTACCTGCACAATAGCAGATACCAAATGAATATTTGCTAATGAATATGAAACAGTCCTGCTGTCTTGAGAGTTTCTTCTCAACGTGTGGCTTCTAATGACTGTATCTTAGGAACATCTGCAGCAGAAGCACCTGAGCAGAAGGCTCAGGAAGCTCAGCATGTGGGTATTCTGCACACTAACATCTGAGGGCCACTGGCTTGGCTGTGAATGAAGGAGTACACAGGCATGATGAACGACGGTGACCCTGAGAGGTGGAGTGGGGGAAGAAGACTATTAGCTGGCAAGTCCCACCCTGACAGTTGCTCTAGGACCAGCTCAGCTGGATGACTGCAACGGGGAGGGTGCTTAACCTTGCTGGGCCTCATATTCCTCACAAATAAAACGTAAAGCTCAGACAAATCTCTGAGACTCCATTCAATACGTTTTATTGCTGGGCATTCTAACCATCCCAGCGTCATTTAACTGTAGACAATGGAAGAGTTCCTGGTCAACTGTGGGAAAGTGTGTAATTCTCAACATTACATTAGTACCATTTAGGCTTTTGCTCCTGAAGAGTATCACAGTAATAACTTAATTTCCAATTATTCTCAAGACCTTTGCATAATTGCACCACCACACTCAGGCAACTGTAAGGAGTGTTTAGATCTCTCAGGATAGGCTAGGAATTCCATCTTTGCTTGAATTTTTAAAAGTACAACTTTTAAAGATGAGACCTTTTCTGGCTGTTCCAAAAGGCCTGTTCTAAACTGGACAGAAGAGGATAGCTTACCCAGTGATGCGTGCCTCTTTTGTGGAACTTCAGTACTGTGGAGTGATAAATTGCTGTCCTTCTCCAGGTTGGATGACTTTCTCAGAATTTCACTAGAGAAGAAAAAGCAAGAACTCTATATCACTCACATTAATTTCAGTTAGTTACAGCAATGTATTATGTGGCAGATTCCAGGGCTCTCCTAGGACTTTCAAATTTTTAATCTACTTTCTAGGATTTTATGACAAAACTCACCTCACCATATATCAATGAATATACAAGGCATCCTACAAAGTAAATTTTTCTTCAGAGAAAATGGCCTAGATGAGGTTGAAATCTTTTTCTTTTTTTTTTTTTTTACTATATTCTTACAGAAAAAAAGGACATAGAACTAAACACTGAAAATCTTTACGATACATATTTTTTCTTTTAAAAAGATGGTGGATCCCAAACAGATGGGAGTCAAAGGCTGCTTTGGGTACTGAAGTAAAGGTCTGTTTATTTGTCAACCTTTAAAGGAAAACAAGTTTTCTATGTTAAATTAAAGATGGCATTTTGAGGATTATCAAAGATGAATACTTTCAAGAAAGATTCAAAGAAGGGGCAGAACACACATCTATGGAATATCTAGTCTGTGCTAGGTACTATGGTTGGTGTCATGGCAGGTGGCACCAGATGTCAAAGAAAGAACGATGCATGCGGCGTTTTAATTTCACTGAATGTATCAAGGCTATAATGATAGCATATGATGCCAGGAATCTCTGCACAACATGATCACACCACCTTTTGGCAGAAAACGCTATTGGACCATCCCACAATTCAGCCATCTTCTTCTTTTTAAAAACAACTTCCTGTTTATTATTTTTAAAATAGAAATAATCACATTTTATTGAAAACTTGATATACCTAAAGTAAGTATCTGAAATAAATGTATCTATTTCAAGAATGAAATAAGTCCAGATGTCTGGAGTGAATAATGTGAATTTTGTCTGATTGTTTATAAAAAGCTTATTGAAGGTACATAAGAACAGATATAAAAAGGCAAGAGCAGAAAAGCAAGAAGTTCTGCTTGCTACTGTGGTTTGATTTGACTTCCTTTTTAGAAACAAGATCCGAATCCTGGTTCCAGGGTACTTTATGATTTATAATTGGAAAAAAAAATTTTTTTTTCCCCAGTGTGTCCTTTTAATAAAAATGATAAGAAAAGGTGATATTTGTCTTTATTCCCTAGTGTTCTTCCAGTATCCTCTATAAAGTGTACTGGTTGCTCCCAAGTTCTACATTCTTAATGTATATTTGAATTATTCATGACCATGACTATATTCCTCTAAATCTTCTTATATCCCTTATGCTGACTATTTGGATGGGGAAACTGTTCAGATAAAAATAAGAACTGACCTGGACCTTTTCCCTTCTCTCAAACAGAAAGTTTTAGACAGTTTGAGAAAGTCAGTTTCACTTTTCTTTTTCTTGACACTTTTTTAGTTCAGCTTGAAATACTGTAAGAGTACTACTGAATATCAACACATTGTGAAAACAAAGGGAAAACTACCTTCATAAAAATTTTAAGGAATAGGGACAGCAACAAAAACCAAAGGGAAAGCAACAATGATCAAAAAGAGCAAAGAAAGAGCAAGAGAAAAAACTGAGTAATAAATGGCAGTGGGGGAGGTGATAAGAAACTAAGGAAGTAAGAGCTTGGAGAAGCAAAAGCCGCATTTGCTCCACAGGGGACATCTTGCCCATTTCCCCACATTCAGGTAACAGCCCTAAAACTACTCCTTCAAATATTCTTTCGACACCAAAGACAAGTTCATCCCTTTCCCAGAAAACTACTGGCTCAACAGTTCTGAACTTACTCAACAGAAAATGTCTCCACTGGACAAGGAAAATTCTGGAGGCTTCTTTTCTAACGGGACCTGCCTTGACCAGGAAGTGGCCATAGTTACATGGTGGTCCATGCATCCCATGTTACAGGAGTGGGGGGTGGTTCACCTCCTCTTAGGTGGTCCTGGTATGGCTTTTTGCCAGGGAGAGAGCATGGGCTATCATACGTGCATTGCAGTTCATCATCCTGAAAATTTCCCCGGTTTATTTTGTCTTTACAGTATGTAGTGTGATGGCATGGGTACTCTGCCCCTGCACAACTATTATCTGTAAACTCAAAATGGAGACCACAAAGTAAATGTACAACAGCAAGCATTGTGGGTAAAAAGATGAATTAAGGCTATTAGGTGAAATTCAGTTTATCTCCTCCAGGAAAGGTAACTGGTTCTTTTAGCTCCCTATTAAATTGCTAAGGGAGCACAGGAAGGTAGCCAGTCTTACTGAGTTCAGGGTAATCTCTGACCATGCTTATAGACAGAGAACTCTGTGCTTCTTAGACAATGAATGGGTTTCCATTATTTCACACAATTTAAGCACTTTGTTCATACTTAGTTTATATCAATTTTAAGTGTACTATGTTTGCTTGTGTACCTATTCCTATCACTTTTCCATTTTAGGCTGTGACATCTTTGGAAGTAGGCACTATGATGATCTTTTTATTTGAAACATCTAATACGGTACTGAACCATAAAACTGAATAGCTGATTAAATAAAAATAGATGGTATTGCCAGGGTGTAGAAGAACTTTGGAGTTAGTAGGTATCTTTCAAATTCCATTTCTGCCTCTTCCTAAAAAACTGCAGCCTCATCTATAAATTAGGAATGATACACCTACCTTGCAAAGCTGTCATGAATATTGTGTGAGGTGTGCTTATCGAGTTCCTATTGGGGCCCTGTCATCATAGATACTCACCAACATTAACTGTCAAAGTGCCCACAAAGATGGTACAAAGACACAACCTTCACCATCAGTATGCAGCTGAAGCCCCACACTTATGTATCTATGGTCCTCACAAGATCCTTCTAGAATACTAGAAGCTTCAGGATCTCTGGACACCAAATGGATGAACCCTTATTATTCATAAACTGGGGCCTGCACACATTGGCTGGTGAGGTGGGAAGAGGCAAAGGGCCTAATCCAGAATTTTATAACTCTTTCTTCATTTTTAAATTTAATTTCTTTATCAGTTTGCTCGTAAGAGGAATTTACCATTTGAAGGAATGATCAATTTTCTCTTTGGGCTGTAAAATTCTTAGGAAGAGTCAATCTACAGTGCACTCTGTTGGCAGATGGCACACGACAAAGACTGAATAATGAAGAATATCGTTTGGAAGAACGGATAGCTAAGGAAGCAACATTTTTATTTATTTTTTGTTCTTTTTAAATTTTAATTTATTGTTTTTATTGACAGATAATTGCTTTACAGAATTTTGTTGTTTTCTTTCAAACCTCAACATGAATCAGTCATAGGTAAACATACATCCCCTCCCTTTTGAACCTCCCTCCCGTCTCCCTCCCCATCCCACTCCACTAGGTCGATACAGAGCCCCTGTTTGAGTTCCCTGAGCCATAAGGCAAATTTCTGTTGGTTATCTATTTTACATATGGTAATGTAAATTTCTATGTTACTCTTTCCATACATCTCACCCTCTCCTCCCCTCTCCCCATGTCCATAAGTCTATTCTCTATGTCTGTTTTTCCATTAGTTCAGTCACTCAGTCATGTCTGACTCTTTGCAACCCCACGGACTGAAGAATGCCAGGCTTCCCTGTCCATCACCAACTCTCAGAGCTTACTCAACCTCATGTCCATTGAGTCAGTTATGCCATCCAACCATCTCATCCTGTTTCTCCATTGTTGCCCTGTAAATAAATCCTTCAGTAGCATTTTTCTAGATTCCGTATATGTGTGTTAGAATACAATATTTATCTTTCTCTTTCTGACCCACTTCACTCTGTATAATAAATAGGTTCTAGGTTCATCCACCTCATTAGAACTTACTCAAATGTGTTCCTTTTTATGGCTGAGTAATATTCCATCGTGTATATGTACCACAACTTCTTTATCCATTCATCTGTTGATGCACATCTAGGTTGCTTCCATGTTCTAGCTATTGTAATTAGTGTTGCAATGAACAATGGGATACATGTGTCTTTTCAATTTTGGTTTCCTCAGGGTATATGCCTAGGAGTGGGATTGCTGGGTCATATGGTGGTTTTATTCCTAGTTTTTTAAGGAATCTCTATACCATCTTCCAAAGTGGCTGTATCAATTTACACTCCCACCAACAGTGTAAGAGTGTTCCCTTTTCTCCACACCCTCTCCAGCATTTATTGTTTGTAGAGTTTTTGATGATGGCCGTTCTGACTGGTGTGAGGTGATATCTCACTGTAGTTTTGATTTCCATTTCTCTAATAATGAGGGATGTTGACCATCTTCTCATGTGTTTGTTAGACATTTGTGTGTCTTCTTTGGAGAAATGTCTGTTTAGGTCTTTTCCCCACTTTTTGATTGTGTTGTTTCTTTTTCTGGCATTGAGTTGTATGACCTGCTTGTATATTTTGGAAATTAATCCTTTGTCAGTTGTTTCATTTGCTATTATTTTCTCCCATTCTGAGGGCTGTCTTTTCACCTTGCTTATAGTTTCCAGTTTTCCCAGCACCATTTACTGAAGAGGCTGTCTTTGCCTCACTATATATTCTTGCCTGAAAAAAGCAACTTTTTAAAATAGCCTGGTCTGCCTCCCTTGTTGCACACCTGGCTGTACAAAGACCCTTGGAAAAGGAAGCATCCAAAGAAGGCAACACATGCATAAACATATGATCAATCTTACACTGTATCCACCATATTTATTAATAAACTCACAAGCATTTATTAAATTCCCAGGACATATAGGGGGCAAGACAAACAAACAAACAACAACAAAAAAAAAACAGGGACTATAATATGTAAATGGTAATAGCTAAGGAAGGATATGGCCAGGGGATGATGACCACACATGACCGGGGTTGCTAAATTAGAGTTATCATTTGCATTTTGTATAGAGCAAGATCCTAGAATCATTACCTAATTCATGGCTCTTGCTACCTTAAAATCTTTTTGTTCATCCTTTCACTACACTAGTGGTTTCCAACTGGGGGCAATTTCTGGCCCCTCCCCTGCTCCCAGGGGACATTTGACAATATCTGGAGACATGTTGGCTGTTACACTGGATAGGAGTGATGTTACTTGTATCTAGAGGTCAGGGATAAGGGTAGAGACCAGGGATGCTATTAAACATTTTATAATGCACAGCACAACAAAGAATTATCTGGCCCCAAGTAGCAATACTCTACTAGGCTATGATAGAGAAGTGGACTTATTCAATGACAACTCAGTCCCCACCAACTCCCTAGGACCAACTCAGGAGATTTAAAAATCCTATTCAGGAATTTGGAATAGGTATAAGGAAGTCTGAGAGAATCTTTCTCATACTAGATATCTCTGGGAGGTATATTAAGGCACTATGCAAAACTTTCGGTGCCTCTTGAATCCAGCATGTAAGCTCATCTAGATCCAGAAAATTCAATCTTCTGGGTGAGGCAAGAAAGGCTGAGTCAAATCTTCAAGTGACCCATGGCATCATTTTGACTTTTACCAGACCCAGTTCACATGTCCAGTACCATGGAGATGGTTAAGAGCATTGCCTCTAAGATGCTGAAGAAGTAGATTCTGACTCTACCACATTTATAGTGCTCTACTTCAAAAGGGACTTAATAAGGGGAACATCTTGGATTCAAAATGTTAAATTTAAGATACTGGGAGGGAAACTAGGCTGAATAGTTTTACTTCTTCTCAGACATGTCTACCAACAGTTCCATTTGGGAAATGTCACATTTATAGATATCACCATAGCGGTAGGATTTATGCACTTATACTGAATGTCTTTGTATTTCCTGTGAGTGGGAAAGACTACCTGTGTGGGTGGCATCCATGTGCACCATGGTAATTCTGTCTTTGAAAGGAATTGCTTCAAGGAAAGACACATATGGCAAATCCTAAAAAGAAAATTCTGACTTTTTTTTTGTCTCTAAGGATTAGTTAAACTTATTCTATTTTTCATTTTCCCCATAAAATATACAGGTAATGCAGTGACACCTGGAAAGAAGGTATGAAATATGCTCCAGGCCCAGTTCTGACTCCAGCTTCAGATGACAGGCATTACTAACTTTAGGGACAAATAAGAATGTTATAATGGCATTGAGGCCTCCTTGGTTATACAGTCGTCCTTCCTGACTACCCCCAAGCAGAAGTCATTCACAGGAAAATTTTAACTTTTTCATCATTTCCTGAATTTCATCCTCAAGTTCATTCCTTCAGGGTCTTCCAGGATTCAGATATAATCCCTGCATGCCCATGTTCAACATGCACCTATCTTCTAGGTGGCTCACTTGCTGATCAACAACCAGTCAAGGTGTTAAGATTTAGAAATGCCTTTATATGTTGCGCTGTCCTAAGGCTTTTTATATTCTTTGGAGGGACTTTGGAGATGTTATATCTGAGCTAATACATTTCTAAAGGTTTTCAGAGGCACCGTGATGGGGCAGATGAGGAAAGGTCTTGGGGGCAGATGCACTTCAGAAGCATGTAGAATAGGGGGGAGGAGACAACGTTGCAGGAGGTTTCAGATGACCCTGTACATATTATGTCCTACCTAGCCCTGACACAGGGAGATTAACCTGGCAACATTACAAAGGAATCTGTAACTCTGCCGTCACAGTCAGTAGCAAAGCTGTCTGCCTATTCCTCTAAACCAACTATACAAGGATCACCATTCATTTCTTTCTTAGGTTCTGAGATTCTTTTTTGATGTTGTTGTTGTTGTTTAGTCACTAAGTAGTGTCCAGCTCTTTGCAACCCCCTGGACTGTAGCCCACCAGGGTCCTCTGTCCATGGGATTTTCCAGGCAAGGACACTGGAGTGGGTTGCCATTTACTTCTCCAAGAGATCTTCTCGGCCCAGGGATTGAATCCTACATCTCCTGCATTGGCAGGCAGATTTTTTTTTTTTTTTTTTTTTTACCACTGAGCCGCCAGGAAAGCCCTTCTTTTTCTATCTCAAATACACCTTCCTCTAGTCTGGTAACTGCCACCCTATCTGACCTTCATGATCTCACCCATACAGGTCTCTGGAGAACTCTTCTGACATCTCCCCACCCAACCCTCTCTCCACTCCAATAAAATATCCAACAGTCAGATATATATTCTTCAGACAGAAACAATGGACCAGAGTGCCTATATAACTATTCACTATCTGTTTTTTTTTTTTGTCTAATGTTGTAGGCACCATGAGAAGTAAACAAATAGTCATCACATTTACCATGTGACAGATTAATTTACCTGTTCAGTAGTTTTTGTCTTTCTCCCACCAGATTTTAAGTTTTTATGGGAATGTGCCTTTAGTCATCTCTGTATCCACAGTAACTTGGATAGTCTCTAGCACATGGTACATGTTCAATACACTCTAAGTCAACGAATTAACAATTTTGCTTGCATGGCAGTTAAAGACTTCCTTCCACTTTGCTTTTGATAAATGATGTTTTTCACCTTTATTTTTATACAAATACTCACAAAAATGATTACTAGATGGTTATACATTGCTCTGAAATTAATACAGTTATGAGACCTAATACATCTTACTTCTTGTTTATAGTCAAATGAGGATGCATACCTGTTCTACTTCCAGTTACCCTAGATTCCCAGTAATATCTTTAGTTTCTAAGCACATCCATATTTTTCACTACTAAACAAAGGCCTTGGTACTTTAAAAAAATGCCTCTGAATAGAATCAGATTAGCTGTGTTTCAGGTTCTATAGGAGCCTTTCACTACTCCAAGCAAAGGTATGAATTTGGAAACCACGGGTCATGGATGAGTGCCGACACGACAGAGACAAGGAGTGAATCCATGGAGGCAATTCCCCAGCAGGAGCTGTGGGAAGGCTGAATTGTTTCTCCAAATAATGACCCTGTGAGCTCTGCAAGATGATCTTTGCCATTTGCCAGCTGTGTGGGTAACAGCACAGTCAGGAGCCCCCGCTGCTCTGATGTCTTCTTAGAGGCAGCGCAGGGACGAGGGACCATGAGGGTAAGTCCCATGATGCTGGATCATCCCTTGTGCAAAAGAGCAAAACAATAAACGTAATCATTTCTTCTTTCAGACAGCTCGTTACAGTTGATGCTGAGTTGATGGTTGAATTTTTTTTTAAACCACCTCATCCTGAAGCTAATGCTTAAAGAAATGAATTTAATAACAGAAGACTGGTGCTAATGCAAAAATGCATCAAAACACCTGGCAACTGGCCAGCAAGCAGTGACCTCGGTGTGATCATGTCTTCAGAAGAGCATTCTATTAAAATAAACATGGTGGGCCTCCTTTGATAAGGCCAAAGATAGCATTTTTCCCCCTCACTTACAAAACAGAAGAGGAAGACTGTTTTGTTTCTTAATGTGGCTATGCTAGTGAATCTTTCTTCACCAAAGGGAAGCAATTTAATGAAATGACTTACCCAGTGTGGAACGGCTTACCTAGTAACCACATCCCAGTTTCACTGCATGGCTATATAATACATAAAAATTAATAGCATGGTGGGAGATATCATTAATGCAATTTTATTAGTGCATGTAATTTCCAAATTAAGCTCCAAGTACTTGGTAGTTTAGAGAAAATACCGAACATACAGCAATATACAGCTTGAACTCAATATAATACCTGGATATTAGAATAAAAGTGAAGAAAAGAGATCTGATCAGCTATCTAGAGAATAACCAACAGAGGGTAAAAATAAACTTGGACTTTAATCTTAGTTCTAAAATCAACTCAATGGCTCATCTCAGGGGGCTCCATGAATTTGGTCCTCTATTACGTTACTGAGGACCATATACATAGAAATACACAGAAAAATACTTCTTTGGGGGTAGTAATGTGTATAGATAGACTTCTTAAATATTGATAACTATTCTCCTTGTTGTTACTTAGTTCTTCATGAGAAAAAAAATACAAAGAAGAGAGCGCCAAGTGGAACCAGTTTGTAAATAATAGACATTAATTTTGCTCATATCTTCTCTAACACTTGGTTCACGAAATGTCCATCTCAAGTACAACTTCACCATGAAGGTTTACCTGATTACATCAGCCGAAAGCTCTCTTTCTACTATAAATATGGAGGATGTCTTGCTTCAATTTCCTCCTGGCATTCTTTTTTTGCACTATCTCCTATTATCACTCATTCAACATTTACCTTCTCCTGCTAGCCCAGATGATAAAGAATCCACCTACAATGCAGGAGACCTGTGTTGGATCCCTGGGTCAGAAAGAAGGGAATGGCAACCCACTCCAGTATTCTTGCCTGGAGAATCCCATTAACAGAGGGGCCTGATGGGTCCATGGGGTTGCAAAGAGTCAGACACGACTGAGCAACTAACACTTTCCCTTTCACTTTTCTCCTGCTAGAACACAGGCATAAATCATGCCTAACTCGTCACTCACACAGGGACACAGAGACTGTGAACTAGTTGAATGAATAAAGTATTCATTCAGTTTATCTCTACATTGAGTACCCAGGGGGACAATAAGCTCTAGTCATCTTTTGGTCTCCTTGCAGATACACAGCTAGTTGCTAGTTGAGGTAATGCTTGTATGTGCTTAGAACGTTAGTCTCATAGACAGTATGTAATGCCATTTCCCTGTTTAAAAATTTCCAATGGCTTCTCATTATACTAAAAACAGAAGGAAAATTCCTTCTGTTTCCTTACCTGTTTGATTCTTCATGCTCTTTCTCTGGGGTTTTTCATTTTTTCAACAAATCCCCTGCGCCTTTCATCATTCTGCACTATGTTCTATTCATATCATATTAGGCAACTTTCTATTCCTCTAAATGATCAAGTGTGTCCCCGTTTCAGGATCACTGACTGCTTCTCTGCCTGGGACTTTCTCTTCTAGATGTTCATATGCTAGTGCTGGCTTCTCCCGGTCCCTGTTGGTCTCCACTCAGATGTCACCTTCCAACAGAGGCCCTTCTTTTACTATCCTATTTTGCTATTTAATTCTCACCTTTCAGTTTCTACCTCTTAATTTGCTCTATTTTCTTGCCGGAGCATTTACTATTATTGGTGATTATGCTATTTATTCATTTGACTGCTTTTTTGCTTTTCCATTAGAATGCAAGTAACAAAAGGGTAGAGAACTTGTTTGGTTCACCTCTGTATTACAGTGCCTAGAATGGTGCCTGGCACACAGAAATTTCTCAGCCACTATTTCTTGAATATGTTGATAAATGAATCAGTGAACATCAGAGCGCTTTATGCATAAAGACTAAATAACTTATTGACACAATAAAAACTGGTGTGAATCAGCAACCCAACAATTATGTTGTATCTCAAGTCATTTCCCAGAATAATTCTTGACGTGAGATTGATATTTTATGTTAAATAGCTTGTAGTTACTTACTCTCTCAAAGTATTACCCATACTGACTGATGATAAAAATCATGATGATAATATTAAAGGAGAAATGGTGCTACATGCCAATGAATTTAAATTAAAATTCGAGGGACCAAGTATCTCTGATTACAGATAAATATAATCTTTTCTTAAGAAACACACACAAAAATCTCTACCAAAATAATCTCATGGTTGATTCAGATTACAATGTTATTAGTTCTACAAATGGCTAGGCTCTTGACTCTTTAGATTTAAAATCTCAGGATGGAAAACTGAGGGTGCAAATGGTCTAGATTCCCTCTCTTTATTCTTCAGCTTCTTCTCATACCATAAAATAGGACACATTAACCTTATTTAAAGGTTGTTCTTCAATTAAGTATACTTCCAACTTTATTACTTTGATTTCTAGATCTCTTTGTTTGCATTTCCTGGTTTCTGTTATATACAGAAGTACCACATAGAAGATAATATCCCTGACCTTGTCCTACATCTTATGTTTGTGATCGAGTCTTAGGGCAATGCCACTGACAATTTGAGGTAGGACAGAGAATCTCTGAGAGAAGTTATAATGACTGCCTTGGCTATCCAGTTGTGTTTTTTTTTAATTGGAGTATAGTTGATTTTTTTTATAGTTAATTTTTGGGGGCTTCTCTGGTAGCTCAGTTGGTAAAGAATCCGTCTGCGATGCAGGAGACCTGGGTTGGATCCATGGGTCCAGAAAATCCCTTGAAGAAGGAAATGGCAACCCACTCCATTATTCTTGCCTGGAAAATTGCAGGGACAGAGGAGCCTAACGGGCTTATGGTCCTTGGGGTCACAAGAGTCGGACACAACTTAGCAGCTAAGCAACCACTGTAGTTGATTTATAATGCTGTGTTAGTTTCAGGCGTACAGCAAAGGTGTACAGATGTGTATACATATAATCACCTTTTCCAAAGACTCTTTTCCCATATAAGCCATTACAGAGTCTTGAGCAGAGTTCCTTGTTCTATACAGCAGGTTCTTATAGCTATCTATTTTATATATAGTAGTGTGTATATGTTGGTTCCCATCTCCCAATTTGTCCCTCCCTCTCTTATCCCTTAAGGGAGCATAAGCAAAAACTGAGTAATTCATCCAAAGTAGATTATACCTAATTCCACATAAACATGGTAGTTCCAGTTTGTAACCACTTTGTTCTTTCATATTTAGATCATCACATTTGTAGATATAGAAAATAAAATTGTATATCTAACCTAGGATGGCTTCCCATATATTTCATAAGGAAACAAGATTTGATCTCTCAAAGCAACTGAATACACTTGGGAAATGCCCCTACCTGTCTTTAAATAGTGCACTGTTAATTCCTTTCCTACGAAGCAGGTCTTGTGGCCCATAGGGTGTGTCTTTGCATTTAGAGTCTGTGTCACAGAGTAGGGTTTGCAGGAACGGGAAGAATCCAGTACTAGGAAGGTTTCGAGGTGCGAGATAACCTGAAAGTAAAACAAAAAAGTAAACAATAATTAAATCACTATGATGTTTCCTTGGGAACGGAAAGAAGTGCAGTAACTATTTTGTGAAATTATCTTCTGGATTATGACTGCTTGGGTCCCCTATGTATTCAAAGACTTTAAAATGCTTGTTGCCCCACAAATTTCTCTTCCTGGGATTTATTCTAAAGAACTAGCTGCAAGAATGTTTGCCAGAATGTTAACAATAAATCCATATTATATTATTCATATAATAAAATACAATGCAACCAATAAAAATGTCAAATAATATAGATATTTATAATACAATGCTAATTTAAAAGAGTAGATCAGAAAACAGTATGACCAGAATAGCCATAATTTTTTCAAAAATATATAAATATATGTAGTATATTAAAAAATCTGGAGCAGGACTTCCCTGGCGGTCCAGTGGTTAAGACTCTGTGCATGGGGTTAAGACTCTGGGGAATGGGTTTGATCCTTGGTCAGGAAACTAAGATTCCCACATGCCGGGTGGCAAGGTCAAATAAACAATAAATAAGTTTTAATAATAAAAATAAAAAATAAGTTCATTCTCTAAGTCTGTGAGTTTGTTTTTATTTTGTAAATAAGTTCATTTGTATCATCTCTTTTGAATTGGAGGAATTTTTTTTCCTTAGTGGTCTATTTCACATGACCTTGTTTACTTTCATTTGACTATATATTAACTATTTTTTCCTACAATATACATATCTTCTTTTGTAATCAAAGGCATTATAAATGCAGCCAATCTTCCAGATACAGGAAATATTTTTTATGTCCTCAAAATTTAAAATTATCCTATACACACTATTTTCTTCCTATTTAAAAATGAATAATAATGATATAAATGAATATGCAGATTTTCCCTAATATTAAAGACACAAAATTGTAGCAGTTAACAGGTTTTATAACCTTTAACATTTGCTTTATAAAATATGATAATGGCATACATGAGTTAAGACAATATGCAAGCTGTGAATTACAAATCTTTTCACAATATTAGGTTTGGTACTAAAATACTGGTTTCCTCCCTTTGGGGAATACAGATACAATGAATTTTCAAAAAAGCTTTAGAAACCATGAGGATAATTCTGACCAAAGGCTGAAAAGTGAAACCTTAAGTTTCTCATGAAACTATTAAAATGAGTGGCAGTACAGATGTTTTCATTATAAACATAAAGAAGAATTTTTTTTAAAAAAAAAGAAAAAATAGTAAGAGCAATCAGGCTAAGCATGCATTATTAATAGAAATAATAATAAGTAGAAATTTAAATAACTTAAATACAGATATATTAAAAAAAATTGAAAATAAAAAGGAAGAGGTAGTAGGAAAATTGGCCAGGAAATAAGAAAAGAGGAAACAAAATGGAGAGACTGAAAGATGCAATACTGTAGACTTTGAACATGGAGGAAAGAGCCAAAAGCCAAGGAAAGTGGGCAACCTCTAGAAGCCAGAAAACAGATCCTCCTAGAGCCTCCAGAAAGAATGCAGCCCTGCCAACACCTTTAACTCACAAAGACTAATAAATCTTGGACTTCTGAACTCTAGAACGGTAACGTAATAAGTTAGTGCTTTTTCTAAGTCAATTGTGGTAATTTGTTACAGCAGCCACAGGAAAAACTAACACAATAACACCAGTATGGATTAAAGTTTTGAAAATTCAAACGAAATTGGAAAGAAATCCACCAGACTACTCATTACTACCTTCTCAGAAGCTTCTTTTTCTGACACCAGAAAGACCAGTGTCTTCCCTAATATTAAACAAGTGATAACTGGAGTGAACCTTCAGTGTTTTCATTGTAGCACAATTCCCTGAATAAGTTCAAGAACAGCAAACTGCCTGTTAGCGGTTCACGTCACTCTGTCACGACATTCTGCCATACAAGACCTCTACAGTTCTGCAGTGGGATTTCACCATGAATGGTAAGTCGCCCTGTTACACAGATCCCACCTGGAACCGCTCATCTGGGGTATGAGGTTATTCCTAGTCCATCTGAAGCACGTGCAGGGGGTCATCAGAATGGAAGGCAGATAGAAGGGCTACAGACGACCCCTCTCCCCTAAAGCACTCATCAGGCAGATGGTGTGACTGACCTAGAGCTGAAAACAATGGCAGTTCAGCCGTAGGAACAGAGGAATAGAGGAAAAGAAAGGAAAAGATGTCAGGGGAAGAAAATCTAGGAAGAGGTGGAACGTTACACCCAGTGTTACTTATTCTGGCACTAATTACAATTTGTAAATTATTAAAGAAAAATTTGAAAGAATTTAAACCTATAATATTCCTTGATGTGATTAATAATAGATATGCCTATTTTATAGGAAAATTCATTAAGGAATCTCTTCAGAAACAAGACCCCACTGTGTTCAAAAAGTATAGACAGTCCACATTTCACAGTTTTTTGATAATTGATATTTAACCTGTTACAAGGGGTTCGAGAACAAGAGGAACTGGCTGACGAGTGTACAAGTTAACACAGTGTTGTGCTGAACATGAACTGCCAGAATTATTTATTTTACCATCACCTTTTAACAAGAACCGTATACTCATTAAAATAAGAGAGTCTGTGGCAACAATAATAACACTGATTTATTAAGCACCTATTGTATCCCATGTAGCCATGAAATGTTATTACAGGGAATGGATGCAAACCAAATATTTTTAGTAGTAAGCTACCAGTTAACTAAGCTTTTAACTAAATCAAATTTAGTTGTCATTGTTTTAAGAATGAAACAGCCATTATAAAAAGATCCAGTTTAAGAGTTTTTAAAAAGATACTTTGTAAAGAATTATGATATCCATCTATACATTTATGTTTATCTAGAAAGAGGATCAAGTTTGGTTTTCCTTTCCCTTGCTGCACAAATGTCCTTATTCAGGACAATATTGGTGTGTGACATTATGCAAAAATAAAAGCAGTAGTTCTCAAAGTGCAAGTCCTGGCCTGACAGAACCAGCATCACCTGGAAACTTATTAGAAATGAAAATTTGAGATCCCACCTCCGATCTACTTAAACAAAACCATTGGGGATGGGGTTCAGCAATCTTTATTTTAACAAGCCCTTCGGGCAATTCTGATGCACACTAAAGCTTAAGAACAATAAGATTAGATTATTGACAAGCTTTATTTTCTTGAGCTCCAAAATCACTACAGATGGTGACTGCAGCCATGAAATCAAAAGACGCTTGCTCCTTGGAAGAAAAGTTATGACCAACCTAGACAGCATATTAAAAAGCAGAGACATTACTTAGCCAACAAAGGTCCGTCTAGTCAAAGCTATGGTTTTTCCAGTGGTCATGTATGGATGTGAGAGTTGGACTATAAAGAAAGCTGAGTGCTGAAGAACTGATGCTTTTGAACTGTGGTGTTGGAGAAGACTCTTGAGAGTCCCTTAGATTTCAAGGAGATCCAACCAGTTCTTCCTAAAGGAAATCAATCCTGAATATTCATTGTAAGGACTGATACTGAAGCTGAAGCTCCAGTAATTTGGCTACCTGATTGCGAAGAGCTAACTCATTTGAAAAGACTCTGATGCTGGGAAAGACTGAAGGTAGGAGGAGAACAGTATGACAGAGGATGAGATGGTTAGATGGCATCACTGACTTGATGGACATGAGTTTGAGCAAGCTCCGGGAGTTGGTGATGGACAGGGAGGCCCGACCTGCTGCAGTCCATGGGTCACAAAGAGTCAGACACGACTGGGTGACTGAACTGAACTGAACATTAGATTGCAAACTTTTCCATTAGAGTTAGACAGTAAATATTTTAAGCTGTGGGCCATACTGGCTCCATCACAAATACTCAGCCCTGCCATTGTAGCATGAAAGCAGCCATAGACAATATACACATCGATGGGCCAGCTTGTATTCCAATAAAGCTTAATTTACAAGAAAAAGCAATGGACTGGATTTGGCCCATAGGCTGTAGTTTGCTGAACCCCCAGGGGGATAACCTCTTACACATGTCCTTCTCCCTCTCCTGCCTCATTCTTTTTTTTAAAAAATTATTTATTTATTTTATTTATTCGGCTACAGCAGCTCTTCGTTAGGGACTCTCTATTTGTCATGCGTGGCCTTAGCTGTCCGCAGCATGTGGGATACTAGTTCCCTGTTGTTCAGTCACTCAGTCGTGTCTAACTCCTTGCGACCCATGACCTGCAGCATGCCAGAATTCCTTGTCCTTCATTATCTTCTGGAGTTTCGTCAAACTCATGTCCATTGAGTCAATGATGCCATCCAACCATCTCATCCTCTGTCACCTCCTTCTCCTTGTGTTCTCAATCTTTCCCAGCATCCGGGTCTTTTCAAATGAGTCGGCTCCTCACATCAGATGGCCAAAGTATTGGAACTTCAGCTTCAGCATCAGTCCTTCCAATGACTATTCAGGGTTAATTTCCTTTAGGGTTGACTGGTTTGATCTCGTTGCAGTCCAAGGGACCCTCAAGTCTTCTCTAGCACAACAGTTCAAAAGCATCAATTCTTCAGTGCTCAGCCTTCTTTATGGTCCAACTCTCACATCCATACATGACACTGGAAACCCCATAGCTTTGACTATGCAGACATTTCTTGGCAAAGCAATCTCTCTGCTTTTGAATACACTGTCTAGGTTTGTCATAGCTTTTCTTCCAAGGAGCAAGTGTCTTTTAATTTCATGGCTGCAGTCACCATCTGCAGTGATTTTGGTGTCCAAGAAAATAAACTCTGTCACTGTTTCCATTTCTTCCCCACCTACTTGCCATGGGACCAGATGCCATGATCTTAGTTTTTTGAATGGGATCAAACTTGCATCCCCTGAATTGGAAGGTAGATTCTTAATCACTGGACCACCAGGGAAGTCCCTCATTCATTTCTTGCCTGTACTCATCCTTACTCCTTCTTTTCCTCTTCCCTTATCTCAACTAATCTACTTACTCTTCCCTTTTTTCTATTTCTCAGTCTTTTGTCTTTCCTTTCCACAACCACCCTCTTGTTTCCATTTCTTCTTTTCTCTCCTCCTCCTGCTACTGCCCTTTCTCTCACCTACCCCTCTATCTCTTTACTCACTGATATAGCCACAAATGCATTTTCCCCAACATCCCCTCTTATTCTTTTTTCTTTTTCACCACTACAGAAGGATTTTTGCCTACTTCTATAATAAATTCAGGAGCTTGTTGCTCACTGGCACTATCTATAGAAGCACTATTTTCTACTTATTGTACTTTTAGTGAAAGAAATGTCACAGCCTTTTTGGTAATGAAGCTACTTCCATTTGACATCATTAGGCTCAGAAAGCATTCTGTAGGCTGCCTTGGTGACATTTGTAAATATTATAATAATGGTACAATTGGAGAACTTCCACTGTGTTTCTTTGTGTTTTCTCAAAGCAGGTCAGAACCCAACCTAGGTGATTTTTTGTGTTCTCAGGTGAAAGAAATTTGTTCGTTACCCTAGTGAAGAGGTGAATGATAAATTCTGGAATAAAATACTGACTTTTAAAATTATGGAGTTATTCATTTGAGGGGTTATGTTTTTCTTAACTTTTTGGATACAGGGTCACATTTGAGGAAAAAGTATCAGTCCTGCTAAGCAGGCAAATGATAAGTCACCTTGTGAAATACCGCAGCAACAATCTGTCACCATGACAAGCACACAAAATGGGACAAACATTTCTAGAAACATTACCTACAAATGGTCAAATAACCTGATATGAATTAAACAAATATGGGAAAGAAAATGGATCTCAGAAGTAAATATGTAATAATTTATTTAAGTAAGTCTTTTTCTTCTTCTAGTTTTTGAGCAAATTTTCTTCTCAGTTTCATTGTAAAAGACATACTGAAAATTATGAACAACAAAAAACCTGACATTTCAAATTGTCAGACACTACAGGGCTGTCTTTGTTCTCCTCCACATGCACTTTCCACTTAGAGGATCAGCTTGTCCTGATCCTGTTCCCCTGCCCATCACAAGGTAAAATCAAATACAGCAGATCTTTCTGACTTCACTCCTTCTGAAAAACTGCTTTTTTTTTTTTACCTTCACGGCCCAAAGAGACCTTGCATGCGTGCATGCTAAGTCACTTCAATTGTGTCCGACTCTTTGTGACCCTATGGACTCTGGCCCACCAACCTCCTCTGTCCGTGGGCATCCCCAGGCAAGAATACTGGAGTGGATTGCCATCTCCTCCAGGGGATCTTCCTGACCCAAGGATTGAACCCACGTCTGCTGCATTTCTCCTGCATTGCAGGCAGGTCTTACCACTGAGCCACCGGGGAAGCCATAGAGGCCTTAGCTTGGGGTTAAATACTGATAGGACTGAGAATCTTCAGAGACATCAGCTCAATAAAATTGCCCTTTTGAAAGACTAAAGAATAAGCCATGTGAAAGAAAGAAAAGTTCTAACATATTTCTTAGCACAATGCTCGGCACAATATAATTATTAATTATATTAATAAATGAATCAATGAGTAGATGAACCCCTGAGGGTCATAGTAAGACAGAATGATTTAGAATTTTAACATAATATACATCCTTATTATTTGTAAGGCAAAGTTTCAAATTTTATCACCCAATTATAGTAAGTTCAGAGCATAACAATGGATATATTAACAGTAAGCTCAATGGGTAAGTACAAAGGGTAATATTGCATTATATTCATGTGTCTTATAAAAGTAGATAGATTGATATTGATTAATGAAATCAATAACATTTATTGTTACAGGCCCTTTAGTTCTTGGTTTCTACAAAAATCTAGCTAGTACACATTGACATCTCTAACACCAACTGCTCAGGTTATTATCCACAAAGTGAATTCATCCATCATCTATTAAATAAAAGTTTACTGAACGGATACTGTGTGGCTGGCACGGAGGAGGTGCTAAGGTTCATTCTTCTATTAAATTTTCTTTCATTTAAACATTTTAAAATGTAACTCTGGGTTATTTGTGTGTGTTTGTGTGTTAGAAAGAAAACAAATTAGTGTCTGATTTCAAAGCTCATCATGGTTTTAGTAAATAAAGTGCATATAGAAGTCACTTGTTTTCCTGACATGTCAGAAATACTATGTATAAAATATAATTGAAAATATATAGTAAAATATTGGTTTAAAAAAAAGATTCACATTTTGACAGAATTAAACAGCTATCATTTCATGTGAACCCCGTGACAGTTCTATAGGATAGGTAAGGCAAGTGTACACCCGCATTTCGCAGATAACTGCAGAGAGATCAAACAATTTTACTCAAGGTCACATGAAAAACAAGAGGCCAGGGATGGATCTAGAACTATATGACATAGGACAATAATGAAAAAAATATTTTGTTCAGTTAAGTTTCGGTACATCTTGGAAGGAACAGGCTGAAACTTTGAAGAACAGGTACCACCTCTGGTTTTGCTGTTGCTTCACTGAATTCCCGGGGCAAATTAATCTCTCTATATCTCTATTTTCACATCTACCAAATTGAGGATAATGGGCCTTGCCACCTCATGGGACACAAGGAAGATTAATTAGATAAAGCTTGTGTAAAGTCCTATGAACACTAAGGAAGGAAAGGCCACACAGAATCATGAGTTACCGATGCTCACTGTTGTTGCAACATTTGTCTAATTCTCACACAGTGGCTAGGGCTCTGCTGTTCTGCCTGGTCTCTCATCTCTGTGCTGGGAACCAATGGGTGGATAAGAGGATTGCATGACATGTTTCTCCCCCTAGTAATTCATAATGTGAACCTGTATCAACTGGTGTAGTGCTTCAATTACTGCATGCTCAGTGGGTGTGGTGACATGACACATCTTTCCTACTTCTCCTCAGACAAGT
Source organism: Cervus canadensis (assembly GCF_019320065.1). NCBI lineage: Eukaryota > Metazoa > Chordata > Mammalia > Artiodactyla > Cervidae > Cervus > Cervus canadensis. The sequence continues at coordinate 31,450,599 of NC_057409.1, read as the reverse complement.
CTTGTTTCACAAGTGCTTTCCCAAGTTCAAATCCATTGGCAAATGTAGACTGTTCCTGGCAGTGAGGGCTGAGGCACAATGCCTAATCCTTAAAGCAGTGGGTAAGGAGGTCCTATACACAAAAGGTTGGCATCTGTATATATCTAATGGCTAGAGCTCCAAACTTTGGCTACCTGATACGAATAGCCAACTCATTGGAAAAGACCCTGATGCTGGGAAAGATTGAAGGCAGAAGGAGAAGAGGGTGGCAGAGGATGAGATGGTTGGATGGCCAATCAATTGAATTGAATCGCCAATTTAATGGACATGAACTTGGGCAAACTCCAGGAGATGATGAGGGACAGGGAGGCCTGGTGTGCTGTAATCCATGGAGTCGCAAAGAGTCAGACGTGACTTGGCAACTGAACAGCAACAAACTGGCTAGAGTTATTGAGAACAAGAACAGACTTTGGGTGACTGAGATGGCATTCTGCATGCTGGGATCCTTCCCACATCTCCTACACTCCCTGGAGCAGCTTCTAAGGACCACAGTCAATGGATTTTGAAAGATGCAAAAAATGTCCCTGTGGAGACAATTCTGGGCTCTGGCTATGCCATTGCAGGCATGAGAGGAAGTGGGGAACGATTTCTGCCTGCTTTATATCTTTGGCTTATTATTATTATTATTATTATTTAAGATAACAGGGTGAGGCAATTTGGACTAGGGATATTGCAATCCCTTTGGATGTTATCTCTTCAGTCCTCAAGGTACACACTTGAGTTGATGGTCAGTCAAAAGGGCTCCATAACCCACATTACTAAGTTTCTGGAACAGAATGAACAGCCCTCCTTTCTGAATATTAAGGGGACCCTTCTGGGTGATGGCTTCCAAAGGGCATGGTCTGATCTATTCAAATCATAAACAATGATTTGATTCAAGGCTAGGACACACAACAGGAACACATATATGCTAGATAATAAACTCCCACATGGACTGACTCTGGAGAAATTTAAAAGTAAGAATCTCCATAATACTATTAAAAAATATTCCCACTTGGCAAAGAATGTTGAATTCTACAATTCATCTTGGGTGAGTGGGTCTGTTTGTCCTGTGAGATGGCCTAACCATAACCAGTATTTTGCCTTTCTGAAACTCGTCTTTTAGGCAGAGAGACTCACAGTTGCGTTTTTAAAATCTCCCTGACTTGGCCATTCACAAACAGAATCTTGGCAACAGTGTTATTTGCTTCTAAGTTAAAGTTAAAAGAAAAAAAAAAATTAATCTTAACTCCTCATTTCATTGCAGGACATTCTTCCTAATAAGCTTAATTTCTTAATTCTCTCTGGATATGGTTGACCAGGAGAGAGCCTTCTGGCCTCTGGGGCAGGGCTGATATGAAGCTGGGTATACATTGGTATGACTGTGTGGATTGGTCATATCAAAAAGACCTGATAGAGAGGTGGGCTGAGAGCCACGGTGCTGAGCCACATCAGTTGCAGCCTCTCCCCTAAGACATGCTCCCCTCCCACACAGATCCAGAAATATCAGCTAACATTTAGCAAAAAGAGGGGGTACTCCAGAAGAGTGATATTTCTTCCAGTGCCACCACATCTGTTCTGACTTGTGAAGGAGTTCTGACTGTGCTAATTGTTAACTACACTGCATAAAAGCCAGGTACCCGGGTAGTTAACCCACAAAGCCTGCACTTTAAGAATGAACTGAGGAACTGATTCCTCTCTCCATGTGATGTTTGGGACTGGGGGAGTAGGAAGAAGGAGGCATCAGGATTTCCATCAATTCTGGGACCAAATGAGTTTAGGAAAAAGAATTTATTTCCTTTCTTTTTCTTGTTTCTTAAGGTAGCACTGACTCCTATCCTGCAAACGAATGTTCCATGGGGAAACAGTGCCTTAACCCATTTTCTCACGAACTCCCAACTGAAAAGGGACCTGGAACTAGAAAGATTTCCCCTAAGCCCCCACCTGCCACTTCCTGGAGTGTTATTTTTATATAATGAAATGTACTGGCTTTGAGTCTCACCATACTAAAATTCCCTTCACCAAGTTAGCTTAGATAGAGTAATTCAGCAAACACCCTAGTATTTATTTGTGGGAGTCCATTACACGTGTGCATTACAAACATGGGAGTCCTTCAGCAAAACCTAAGCCACTGTTTGGAGAAGGGAATTTCATTCCAGAAGGATTTAGGGAGGCTTTTAAAAGTACACACTCTGTAATGGAAAAAAAATAAGGTAATGAGGAAATCTGAATGAGAACAAACAAAGATTAAGAAAAAACACAATCAGCACATAATAGGTGCCAAAGGTCTGTATATTATTAGAGGTGGACCACAAATTTGAGTCTGAATGTCCTAAGGAACTGAAAGAAATGATCATTTAGCCAATTCACAGTATTAATAAAAATAAATAAATGCTTTGGAGAGGTACAGCTTTCCCTATATTGACAGAAATACTAACTCTCAGGCATCAAGAGCTAGACTTCAGTAGGTCCTAGGGCATTTGCTCCCACCCAGCACAGGAGCATCTTTGAAAGTGACTAACCATCCAGTAACCCATCCTTAATGGTGAGTGACTGACAAACCCTGAGAGTGTTTGCCCCTAAGCGGCAAAGACCAGGGAGAAACTGAGGAGCTGAGCTCTCCTTACCATTTAGTAACAGGGGTCATTTCCAAGTTGGGGCACCATCATCATAGTACTGGTACACAAAATACTGATTAAGGCAATAAAAATAGCATTAAGCTGTTTGGTGTTAGATAGAAACATGTCCCCTGCAAACTCTCCCCCAAATCTTTGCTTATCTGATAACTGGGTTAAGTTCTGAGTTAACTTTTAGGAATTACTTTTTTTTTTTCATTTATTTTTATTAGTTGGAGGAACTTTTAGGAATTTCTTTTTAGGAATTACTCTTGTGAGTGAAGTACAGGACAGGAACAAGAGTTTAAAATTATCCTTTTTAATCCTAGCTTTGCAAGTGATTTACTATGTAACCATGACCTCTACCATGAGTCATTTCCTCACTTATGCAGGAAGAATAAATCTGGATACCTATCCATCATAACTATTACAAGTAGAAGAATCTCCTATAAAATGTGATTAGCCATGTTGAAGTATTAAGCACTTAAGATGAAAATTATGTTTGAAAATTAAAATGTGATCTCAATAACCCATTAAGAGTTATGACACGGAGAAAAGAACTTCAGTTGTCATCCCTATAGAAGTATGCTACTAATAACTGGTTTTTTTTTTTATTCAGAAATCTGATTCAGTTATGATTACAGAGAGTTTCGTGCATTATAGTATAACAAAAGTCAGAGCAATGCATTGCTAGGAGCATTGTATAAGAAAAGAATTAGGTCTTATAAAGGCAGAATTTAGTAACTTCTCTGATTCTAAGATGGTCTTGGGAAGAACAGGATCTGCTCACAGGGTTCCAAATCTGATCATTCCTCAACAGCTTGTGTAATATTTATATCTTTGGTATTCATTTTACATCGATTTGCAAATGATTCTTGTGACAACCTGCCAGTGGAAAATGTATGTCACAACCTTTTCTTTCAAGCAGCGCTGCTGACAAGTAGCAGTCTCATCTTCTTGTCAAACTTGACTTTCTCCTAAACCAAAGATTCTCTTACTAAGACTTCTGCCAATCACAAAGAGACAACTTAAGTGACCTGTGGCTTGCTTTGTAACCCACAACATATTAATGACCTTCCCCCCACCTCTCTGTAGAACAAAGTGGCTTTTCATCAAAGCCACTGTCTCATTAGGAGAGAAAAGAGAAAAATTCCCCAGTGGCATTTTCCTAAGTTGTAGAGTCAAAAACATTAACATAGCAATTAGTATTTCCAATTTTTTCTAAGAAAAAAAGTTCTTTTTTTCTGAAAAGAATGTACCTCAGAAAAGTAGAATTGAAATCATGAAATGCCATTTTACACCTATCAGATAGGCCAAAGTTTAAAAAGTCTGACCACACCAAGTGCTGGAGAGGATACGCAACAGCAGGAGCTCTCATCCCATGGTGGGGAAGAAGTATGTTAGTAAAGCTACACTGTGGAAGTGTAGCAATGCAGGAGACCAGGGTTCGATTCCTGGGTCAGGAAGATCCTCTGGAGAAGGGAATGGCAATCCACTCCAGTAATCTTGCCTGGAGAATTCCATGGACAGAGAAGCCTCACGGGCTACAGTTTGTGGGGTCGCAAAGAGTCAGACACAACTGAGTGACTAACACACACACACACACTGTGGAAAGCATCTGGACACAGTCAACGTTATTGAAGATATGCATAGCTCTAGGTATATATGCTAGACCACATGTGCACACGCTCAGAGAGACATAAAAGAATATGCATCACAATACCATCATAAATAAATAAAACGAAGAAGTGATATCATCAAAGACCAAGGATAAATAGATTGTGATATATCTATGCATGGAGTACATGGTCAAACTGAATACACTAAAATTGCATAAATCAACAGAAATAAACATGTAAAATGCAATACTGAGGCAAAACATCATGTCCAGCTTCAATAGTATGATGCTAAAGGATGCTAGAATGGGGTACCATTTATGTAAATTTTAAAACTCAATGGTCAAAAGGCATAAACTTCCAGTCATAAGATAAACAAGTCCTGGGGATATAATATAGCATGGTGACTATAGTTAATATTTTACTGTAAAACTGAAAGTTTCTAGCTAAGTAGATCTTAAAAGTCCTTATCACAAGAAAAACAATTTGTAACCATGTGAGACAAGGGATGTTAACTCCCTGTGGTGATCATTTAGCAATATAAACATATATTGTGCCATTATGCTATAAAATTGAAACTAATATTATATATCAATTATATCTCAGTAAAACTGGGAAAAACTGGGAAAAACACTTATAGTTATGCCAGGAGACATATAAGATAAAGGTTCAGGTAGCACTATTCATAACAGAAGAAGTAAAAGAAGCCACTTAATAAGCCAGTAAGGAAATTAGCAGAAACAGTTTTCTGCAAAGAATTATAGAATTGTCCCTGTCCAATTCAGAACAAAGCCCTGCTTCCTAGGACCTGCCTCAATTATCACCCAAAGTCTAAATCCTACAATAAGTTCTCTTTAACACTCTCTCACTGAGACATAACCACAATTCCTCATGGCGTGCACTCTCCCTAGTTCCAAGGAGTAATAAACTCAGCTTTTCCAACAACAACAAAATTAAATGAAGTCCAGAAAACATGAAAGCTTTTTTTTTTCTCTAAAAGCAGGAAAATAATATAATGTAGTCAGGTATAAAAATACATAGTAGAAAATAATTAAGCTACCAATGGTATTTTTCACAGAACTAGAACAAATAATTTCACAATTTGTATGGAAATACAAAAAACCTCGAATAGCCAAAGTAATCTTGAGAAAGAAGGATGGAACTGGAGGAATCAACCTGCCTGACTTCAGACTATACTACAAAGCCACAGTCATCAAGACAGTATGGTACTGGCACAAAGACAGAAATATAGATCAATGGAACAGAATAGAAAGCCCAGAGATAAATCCATGAACCTGTGGACACCTTATCTTCGACAAAGGAGGCAAGGATATACAATGGAAAAAAGACAACCTCTTTAACAAGTGGTGCTGGGAAAACTGGTCAACTACTTGCAAAAGAATGAAACTAGAACATTTTCTAACACCATACACAAAAATAAACTCAAAATGGATTAAAGATCTAAATGTAAGAACAGAAACTATAAAACTCCTAGAGGAGAATATAGGCAAAACACTCTCCGACATAAATCACAGCAGGATCCTCTATGACCCACCTCCCAGAACATTGGAAATAAAAGCAAAAATAAACAAATGGACCTAATGAAACTTAAAAGCTTTTGCACTACAAAGGAAACTATAAGCAAGGTGAAAAGACAGCCCTCAGAATGGGAGAAAATAATAGCAAATGAAGCAACAGACAAAGGATTAATCTCAAAAATATACAAGCAACTCCTGCAGCTCAATTCTCAATTCCAGAAAAATAAATGACCCAATCAAAAAATGGGCCAAAGAACTAAACAGACATTTCTCCAAAGAAGACATACAGATGGCTAACAAACACATGAAAAGATGCTCAACATCACTCATTATTAGAGAAATGCAAATCAAAACCACAATGAGGTACCATTACACGCCAGTCAGGATGGCTGCTATCCAAAAGTCTACAAGCAATAAATGCTGGAGAGGGTGTGGAGAAAAGGGAACCCTCTTACACTGTTGGTGGGAATGCAAACTAGTACAGCCGCTATGGAGAACAGTGTGGAGATTTCTTAAAAAACTGGAAATAGAACTGCCATATGACCCAGCAATCCCACTTCTGGGCATACACACCGAGGAAACCAGATCTGAAAGAGACACGTGCACCCCAATGTTCATCGCAGCACTGTTTATAATAGCCAGGACATGGAAGCAACCTAGATGCCCATCAGCAGACGAATGGATAAGGAAGCTGTGGCACATATACACCATGGAATATTACTCAGCCATTAAAAAGAATTCATTTGAATCCGTTCTAATGAGATGGATGAAACTGGAGCCCATTATACAGAGTAAAGTAAGCCAGAAAGATAAAGAACATTACAGCATACTAACACATATATATGGAATTTAGAAAGATGGTAATGATAACCCTATATGCAAAACAGAAAACGAGACACAGATGTACAGAACAGACTCTTGGACTCTGTGGGAGAAGGTGAGGGTGGGATATTTCGAGAGAACAGCATCGAAACATGTATATTATCTAGGGTGAAACACATCACCAACCCAGGTGGGATGCATTAGACAAGTGCTCGGGCCTGGTGCACTGGGAAGACCCAGAGGAATCGGGTGGAGAGGGAGGTGGGAGCGGGGATTGGGATGGGGAATACATGTAACTCCATGGCTGATTCATGCCAATGTATGACAAAACCCACTTCAATATTGTAAAGTAATTAGCCTCCAACTAATAAAAATAATTGAAAAAAAAATACATAGTAGAAAATATAATATAAGCATGGGAATGTTACACACTGGGTTAACAACAATGGTTTCCTTTAGGAACAGAAGGAGGGAGACAGAAAGGAAGGGAGAGAAAATGATGCTGGAGGTTTACACAGGGCCTCAATGGTACCTTAGGGTTTGATCTCTTTTAAACAACAACCAAAAAATTCTGAAAAATACAACATAAAAATGCTAGGGTTTGATAAATTTAGGTAGTGGATATGTGAGTATGTCGTTTTTTTTCTTTCTAATGGGATTAAAATACTTCCCACCTTTATTTTAATTATAATATGCTGGAATTACATTAGATTCAGATACGACTTAGAGACTAAAACACCGCCACCACCACGTTAGGGTTGAACTAGGGGGTTTTCCCTGGTGGCACAGTGATAGAGCCCACCTACCAAGCAGGAGATGTAGGTTCAGTCTCCAGGTCAGGTAGACACCCTGGAAAAGGAAATGGCAACCCACTCCACTATTCTTGCCTGGGAAATCCCATGAACAGAGGAGCCTGGTGGTCTATAGTCCATGGAATTGCAAAAGAGTCAAACACAACTTAGCGACTAAACAACAACAATAAGGAGGAGGTTTTAGTTACTGAAGTACCAGAGAAAACTCATTATAATGCAATTTTACCCACAAGCCAGTTTAAAAATAGCTTAAAGCAATGCTCTTTGAATTGATAACTTACATCCACTTTTTGTGAATGTTGTAACTCACTGACCTAGGTTTTTTGCTTACTGTCGGTGCCCTGTGTATTATGATACTAGTTGAAAATCTCTCTTCCTGAGAGGCATGGCTAATTCATAACTCATTATATGCATGACTCTAAACTGTTCATTATATATTACCTCTATCTTCTCTTCATTGAGCATCATCTGCTATTGTGTTTACTCCATTACCAAGCTTAATTAAGTCTTTCAAGAGTTTCTCATAATCCTCCAAACATGTTTGGCAAATATGTACCATTTATTTGCATTGCTTCTGAATTATTAATAAATATGTTTTAAAATTGTTTCTAGGTTTCTAAAATTCATCTCACTCTTTAAACTGATTGCCATGCTCTCTACATTTTTGCTTACATTATCTGGTTTTTGGAACTCTCCTGGGATCAAACCTTTTATCTACTGTTAAGTTATGAAAGTGAAAAGTGACAGTGTTAGTAACTCAGTTGTGTCCGACTCTCTGCGACCCGAAGGACTGGGTTCTGCCAGTCTCTTCTGTCCATGGGCTTCTCCAGGCAAGAATACTGGAGTGGACTGCCACGACCTACTCCAGGGGATCTGCCCCACCCAGGGATCAAATCTGAGTCTCCTACTCTGTGGGCTATTCTTTACCATCTGAGCCACCAGGGCGCCTCACTATTAAGTTATACTGCAACTTATTTAAAGAACCCTACATTCTGAGCCCTGTGGGAAGATCACAACAGACTGCCAACCACTGGCTTTCCCAACTGCAAATATTCCGTTAATTCTTTCAAGGAATTGCAGCAGGTTAGAAAGACATAACTTAATTTATTAAAACTATACCAAGTGAGCTGCTTGGGAAGTCATTTCTTTTTCTTGCTAAAAGAAAAATGTGCTCACACCTAATGTGAATTCCCAGGATCTCTCTCCTCACATTTTAGAAGCAGGTTAGCCATTAGCCAGCTGGCAGCTCTTTAAAGATATTCTCACAATTACTGGTAAATGATACAACTTTATTAGTGAGTCAGTTTCATTCTGCAATCTCTTCAGGTTTCTTAAAATGATAACCAAGTTAAGCAAGGCCATTTCAATTCCCCAGACTGTTATAGCTTTCACTACCACTCAGGTCGGTGGTCTCCACCATCATGCAGACAAGAGTAGTGCAAGATCAAGAAGCACAGTGTTTAACCTGGACTGTCTGAGGCAAAACTGACCTAAGAGACTTTACCACATGGATGCTATCACGGAATTCCTGTTACTCTTTTAAACTGTGGGAAATTTTGTCTTTAAATCCCTTCTTAAGCTTATGCAGCCCTAGAAGATAAGTTTCTTTTCTGCTATCCATTCTTGGGTAATATTGTTCCAATTTGCATTTCTATATCAGCAATACAACATTGTTACTCATTCACTCAATCAATCTGCAAATTACCAGCAAACACCTTGTATGTACATCACACGGAAATGTTATTGGTGGGCAAGAGACCTGTAACTGTCTTTATCCAAATGTCCCTCTCATTAGGGAGACTAATGAGAGTTATGAAAAAAGCATAGAGTTCAACATGTTAGCAAAATGAACCCTGGTCACCCCCATCTTTATTTTGGGGCTTTAATACCTGAGAATTATATCCAACTGAATCAGTAACTTCCAGGCAATTTATCCCTTCTTTTGTATTTTGGAACTGCCCTTCCAGGATTAGACTTTCTGAGGCAACAATAAAATTAAATTCTTCTCAGAAATCCAATAATTAAAATAAACTGGGATGAGAATCAGCACATGAACTAGGTGAATATTATAGTGCATTTTGTTTCTTCCTCATTGTCCCTTCTTAAGTATATTCAGTGAACTTCAAAGAAGCCCTTTTTGTGTCAGAGGCAAGCAGATGCCTTTGTCTTAGCCTAAGGACTTAGAGAGAAACAGAAGGATGTGAAAAGTCTTCAAGTGCTTTCAGAGATGATAGATAACAAAAATTGCCTTCCTCACACTATCCTCTCTTTCCAATTCAATTTCTGGAAAAGGTGAAAGAAACAAAATGCAGTTGTATAACACACGAGAAAATCCTTCTGTAGACAGTGGTGGGTTTCTTTCCTGGAAAAGGTGACAGTATGTGAAACTGAAGAATTAAAAGTTGAAAATCACAGCTTTCTTTCTGGCTCTGAGAATATAAAATATAAATGAGGGGGCCTTACTAAATATTCAGTATCAATATCCTCAGTTCCAGGCCTGAGGATATTGATAAATAATAGAAATGAAACATGGAAGATATCTGAAAGTTCATAATGATCACCAATTTTCAAATACCAAGATTGATGTTTGCTATTTGCTATGACCAGTGCATTCTCTTGGCAAAACTCTGTTAACCTTCGCTCTGCTTGATTTTGTACTCCAAGGCCGAGTTTGTCTGTTACTCCAGGTATCTCTTGACTTCCTACTTTTGCATTCCAGTCCCCTATGATGAAAAGGACATTTTTTGGGGTGTTAGCTCTAGAAGGTCTTGTAGGTCTTCACAGAACTGTTCAACTTCAGCTTCTTCAGCATCATGGCAAATAGATGGGGAAACAATGGAAACAGTGACAGACTTTATTTTGGGGGGCTCCAAAATCACTGCAGATGGCAACTGCAGCCATGAAATTAAAAGACACTTGCTCCTTGGAAGAAAGCTATGACCAACCTAGACAGCATATTAAAAAGCAGAGACATTATTTTGCTGACAAAGGTCCATCTAGTCAAAGCTATGGTGCTTCCAGTAGTCATGTATGGTTGTGAGAGTTGGACTACAAAGAAAGCTAAGCACCAAAGTATTGATGCTTTTGAACTGTGGTGTTGGAGAAGACTCGAGAGTCCCTTGGACTGCAAGGAGATCCAACCAGTCCATCCTAAAAGACACCAATCCTGAATATTCATTGGAAGGACTGATGCTGAAACGGAAGCTACAATAATTTGGCTACCTGATGTGAAGAACTGACTCATTTGAAAAGACCCTGATGCTGGGAAAGATTGAAGGCAGGAGGAGAACAGGATGACAGAGGATGAGATGGTTGGATGACACCACTGACTCTATGGACATGAGTTTGAGCAAGTTGGTGATGGACAGGCATGCCTGGTATGCTTCAGTCCATGGGGTTGCAAAGAGTCGGACAAGACTGAATGACTGAACTGAACTGAAGATTGATGTGATTTCACTGGCCACTTACTATGCTTAAAGGAATAGTTAATTTCTTCCAATTCAGCATTAGTTTTTCCTGATTATTGTCCCTGTTGTTTTATGTCATTCAAGTCAACAAAATGAGTTTCCAACTTTTACTCAAAGCTACTAGGCTTGCACCAATTTCTTCATAAGCATCAGACTTAAAAAAAAAATAACTCCTTTTGGGAACAATGCACAGATGTTATTTTGTGTTCCTTAATTAAATGTATAGGAAAAACATTAATAGAATTAAACTCCAAGCAAGAGACTGCCAACATTTTTAAAAGGTGAGGAAATCAAGTACAATATAAAAAATCAGGAAGAAATAAGTCAGATGTACCAAAAGGATTAAGATCAAAATACTAATTGGGGCAGGATTCCTTAATGGATAATTGGATGGCTACCATTTATTATATTCCTAATATGTATTTCTTCATGTGACATATATTGTTTCTTATTCTTATAATAGCTCTGCTGGGTGGAGACTTTTTCCTTATACCATGTAGTAACTTGGGTGGACTATTTTGCATGTATTTGGAAGGCTTGTTTTGCATCTTTAGTCCCAAAACATTTTTCCAGCTTGCTTATGGGAAAATAAGGTCTATCATGAGTAACTTCTAGTGTGATTTTTAAAATCTCCTTTAAAAAACTAAAGTGAAAACTCTTCTTTGAGATGTAACTAGATGAGTCTGAACTTTAAAAGGAAATCTATCACAGAACTAAGTCTGGAGAAGGAATTGGCAACCCACTCCAGTATTCATGCCTGGGAAATTCCATGGATATAGGAGACTGGTGGGTCACAGCCCATGGGAAAAGAGTCAGACATGACTGAGCGACTGAGTATTCATGCAGCATAGGACTAAGAATATTCCTAACTATCAAAATGCTTGAAAAATAAGCATTTCTAAATCTAAAAAGCAACTGCCCTGGGCTATTTAAAAGAGAAACACTACTTATTTACACTTCATAGATTAAAAGAGAAAGACATTGCCAGAGTCAAGGACATGCCAGAAGCAGACCAGTCAGTGGCCTTAAGGAATATCCACTCTTTCCCATGTCCAGCGGAATGCTCTGTTGGGAAGTCAAGACTTTAGTGCCCTATTCCACTCCCTTTTTCTACTTGCTGCAGTAACTGAAGTTTCATATAGACTGTAGTAGAAGTACCCAGTAACCCTTAAAAGGAGTAGTTGTAAATCAAGCTTTTCTTTCCTTCCCCCTCAGAATCATGTTATTTTTAATCTTCTCTGGACCAGTTCTAGGATGTTCCTATTCCTATTAGTTAATTGAAGAATGAGAATTAGTTGATTGAAGTTGAGAATTGTTTGGCTTATTAATTTTTGCTTTCTACACTAAGCTTGGTTTTATGGTGCCAATTTCGGCCCAGGAAAAGGAAGATACCAATTATCTTGTCTAAATTCTTTTGTTGTGCATATTTATAATCAAAAGCTCCAGTTAAAATTTATCTTCATTAGTTCTCTTTAGTCTCCCTCCCTTCACTTCTTGACAAAACAAACAAAAATTCAGGAGGGAAGGATTTGATTTAGTTTCCTCCTAAATAAAGGTGGATTTAAAACAGTGGGCTGTTTTGTCACTTTATAATTCATCAGAGAGCTAATATATAAAAGTATAATAATTTTTTAAAAATTAAAAATAAATAAAAATATGCATTTACCCTTGGACTGTAAGGAGACCAAACCAGTCAATCCTAAAGGAAATTAAGACTGAATATTCATTGGAAGGACTGATACTGAAGCTGAAGCTCCAGTACTTTGAACACCTGATGTAAAGAGCTGACTCAGTGGAAAATACCCTAATGCTGGGAAAGATTGAGGGCAGGAGGAGAAAGGGGCAGCAGAGGATGAGATGGTTGGATGGTATCACCGACTCGATGGACAGAGTTTGAGCAAACTCTGGGACAGGGAAGGACAGGATAGTGAAGGACAGGGAAGCCTGGCATGCTGCAGTCCATGGGATTGCAAAATCAGGTACAACTTACTGACTGAACAACATTTAATATATTTAAATACATTAATACAACTTAATAAAGGAAATCAGTCCTGAATATTCATTGGAAGGACTGGTGCTGAAGCTTCAATAATTTGGCCACCTGATGCAAAGAACTGATTCATTGGAAAAGACCCTGATGCTGAGAAAGACTGAACGTGGGAGGAGAAGGGGACGGAGGAGAAGGGAGAGGATGAGATGGTTGGTTGGCATCACCGACTCAATGGACATGAGTTTGAATAAGCTCCAGGAGTTGGTGATGGACAGGGAAGCCTGGCGTGCTGCAGTCGCAAAGAGTTGGGGTTGCAAAAGAGTCAGACATGGGGTCGCAAAGAGTTGGACACGACTGAGGGACTGAACTGAACTGAACACATTTTAATGTTAACTTAATATTAATGTTAAATTCAATTTAATATTTAAAAACTTAATACATTTAAGTGTATGTATGGCTGTATATATATTATTATTTGTTAAATAGTATTTTGAAAATATATTTGTATGTTTACATACACACAACACACATGTCTTTAGGAGAGCCCAAGAGAATGCAAGAGGGGATACTGACACAGGGAAGAGACAGGCGTTTAGGAAGAAGAGATTCAGAATGGACTTGTGTCCCTCTATGAAATCAGTAGAGGAACTTGAAGTTTCTAAAACAAAGTCAGTGTCAAAAAGGCCTTGAATAAATTTCTGTTACTAGACTACTGGAACTGTCCTCATTATGAGTGTTACACAAGTTGTGTAGACCTCAGATAAAGATAAGAATCCCTCTTAACAAGTCCACATGCAGATAGGTATTGTGCTTAAATAAAATTTTAATGCCATCTTTTCTGAGCAGGCTTCCCATCTTCAAGATAAAGTCTGAACTTCAGCATTGAGTAAAACTACTGCAAGCCCCCACCCTCTACTAACTTCCAACCGCAGGATGGCTCTCCCACCAACTAAGATAAATAATTTTGTTTCTATTTTGCAATAAGATTTTATAATTATGCCATAAGGTTTACAGGAATATAGGCCCAAGGAAGTTAATATTCCTTGCTCAGCCCTTTGCCTTCTTTCTCTTCACTGTGTCCAGCCTGAAGGTCTTAAGGCTGAACTAAGGGGAAATAAGGATCAATGACCCATGAAGAGTCAAGACGAGGCTCGCACATTAACACCAGGTCTGTTTGTTCCACACACAAGCCCCTTGCTAACCACCAGTCCTGTAGTTCTTAGAATATATAGTCAGTTAAGTTATATCTCCCTGAAGAGTTGGCTCAAGAGGGTGTCTTTTTCAGGTGGCACTAGTGGTAAAGAACCCGCCCGCTAATGCAGGAGACATAAGAAATGTGGTTTTGATCCCTGGGTTGTGAAGAGCCTCTGGAAAAGGAAATGGCCACCCACTCAATTATTCTTGCCTGGAGAACCCATGGACAGAGGAGCCTGGTAGGCTACAGTCCATAGGACCACAAAGAGTCAGACATGACTGAAGCAATTTAGCACACACACAACATGTAACTATTTGTAACTCTTATCTGTTTCAATGCTCTTTAGCTTTAAAAGTAGATTTACAAATAACATCACATTTGAGCCTCATTCACATGACTATGGAAGCTAAACATCATTTCCCCTTTTATGGATTGGGTATTAAAAGCTCAGTGACATTTGTAAGTAAACAAAATAGCAACTTTAAACTACAAGTTGTGGTTCCATATCTCACACTCTTTCCCCATACCATTTACATTGTGTGATCTGAAAGCTGATCGAAGTATAGAAGAACCCACCTCTAATTAAACCTCTTCCTAACTTGCCTATTATGATAGGCATTGCTCTAGACATGTGTGCTTTTACACCAGATTAATGGATTATGTGGCTGAGACACTGGGTATCTGACATATCCACAGGGATTACTGCCTGTTAGTCATTAACATGGGCTTCCCTGGTGGCGCAGATGGTTAACATGTAGAGTCACCTACCAGAGAACAGGTCTCTGTGGCAATGAATAGTGCAAAGTGAAAGTCTGACCGAGAAAGGAGGCTGGGGACTGTCCCTAAATAGGACATTGGAATTATAGCTCTAGATTCAATACACAAGTGTCAGAGAGCGCTGGAATGATTCATGGAAGCCAGGGAGAGAGGCTGGGAGTGTCCCATGGTCTGAAAACACTAATTGTCTTTGGGAATCAACAGCGATTATATGTCAAAGTCCCTTTACACTGGACAACCAGAAAGAATTTGCAAGAAGAGAGAGAGGAAAAAAAAAAAACTAACCACACTCAGTTGTCCTTTGCTTAAGCGTAATACAGGTTTTCATTATTTCTCTAGAGTGTGCTAAGTAGAAGTCCTATAAACTTTAACAATTTTGGTGCTCTCTCAAGGACAAGGAGGTTGAAACCCACAGATCAGATGGGTATACTGAGGCAGAGAAGTGGCATGTCAAGTGGTTTAGAATACATATTCAATCTAGTGGCTAAGGTAAATGGGATTTCATGCTGAATGCCTTAGTTTTAACTGTGATGCACATTTTCCCCTTAAACCATCATTTCAAAATGGAAATATTTTTGGTATAACTTGGTATTTATGATTTTCATGTTTACTATTATGGGGTTTCTCTTTTTACATTTTATTTTTCTCACAAATAATACTTTCAATCTGTACGTAAAACATCACTATGTACTTTACATATGAATCACAACTTATGCTTACAAACAGCATTCTTTCAGACACCATAAAAGGTGATGACACTTTATTTATTAAATGTCAATCTGAGCCACAACTATATAGTTTATTGTCTTACTACTCAAACAAAATGGTTGCAGTCATCTTCCTGTAATTCTTTAAAATAAAAAATGGAAAATTAGAGAAGGAACTACAAATGCTAAGATCAAAGACAGTCTTCTGCTGATCTGAAATGACTGTAAGATTAAAGCTTTTCAACTACCAAGGCCAAATCAAAATCTTTAACTCTCAAAAGAGGGAGCTTGGCCAGGAACTTTTCATAACTATTATTCCAACTGCATAAAGAGCAATGTGCCAATTTGATCCCAGGAATGCATGGATAGTTACAACTCTCCATGAAGGTCAAGTTGCCCTACTGGTAAAGTTTTATGTGTATACATGCCATATATAGATAGGATGGCTGGAGTAGGAGCTCAAAAAATATAGCTGAATGGACAAATGAACAACACAGTGTTTGGTGCATATAGAAGAAGCTAATGCTGTGACATCCACACTTGATTTACAATGAGCTCCCTGTATTTCAGATGAGCTAGACTTTCATTGTTGTAAATACTAACTGAAATGAAGTGAACCAGATCCAGGTTTCAAAATCTGCTTGACAACAGGTTATAATGAGCATTTGTATAATGCTAGCTCCGATTTCATCACTGCATGACTTGAGCTAATTTGATTTCACCTCCTTTTTTCTTCAGGGACAAAAAGGAGGCAACAGCATCTACCTTGAGTGATATTGTTAAAAATCAAATGAGCTGTTGTATGTAACAGCTCATCCATAGTCCTGGGCACAATAAATTTTAATTCCTCATACATAAATATTTTTTATAATGGGATTTACTTCAGCAAAACCTGGCCTAAGCTAATTTGCTTTTATAAGGAGCAATTCTGTCTTCTTCCTTTTAATATTATACCCACAAGCATAAGTTTCTCCCTTCTGTTTCTCCCTTCTATAACTATTCATTCTATAGATGGTTTAGCACTTGTTAGAGTGCCTGCTGGGCACGGTTACTAGGAGGGGTGAAAATAGAAGGGAGGAGGAAGGGCAGAAATGTCTAACAAAGCGTCATTCTGCTTCCACAAGAAAATTCAAGCACATAGGCACTTGGAGAATCAAGAAATATGTAACTGACAGACCTCACGTGTAAGTGAAAAAAAAAATTATGTAATTTTAATATTAATATAAAACATAAAAGATAATAATGGTGGCAGAAGAATCAGGACACCAGGATTAAAGACAAGACAAGTGACAGTAAAACAGGGAGAGAGTAAGGAATGGGGAAGATTTAAACTGTGAAAGGAGAGCATTTGTGCAGCGAACCTATCCTTCCATCGGAATCCAGCGCTGTCAGCAGCGCACCCGCGCTGGTGCACTTATAGTCCACCATTTTTAGGAGAAGGCTGGCAAAAACCATTGGGTCTGATCAAAGGACCAAAAAGTTAATGGATATATATATAATAGCCTATATTTTAAAACATCAGGATACAGTATATTGTGTGTTCATTAATTTTAACCTAGCATCTATCTTTAACTTTTGAAGTTAATTCAAACCTAAAATCCAGAGGCTCTTAGTTAACTTTTGAAGTTCCCAAATGAGGAATACACAGCCCTTGGATATTTAAATCTAAATGAAAAACTTCAGGAGGACCTGAGCCAAGGTGGCATTTTGCAAAGGCAGTGCTCCTCTGGCCTTAACTTCAGTCAGTCCTAGAATGTGTCAGGTAGCATAAGGGACATCAGAAGTACATTTTCATCAGTGTAATGATTGCTGTCTAAGTTGATGTGGCTTGGCTAGAAACAGTGCAAATGCACTTCCAAATTTACACGAACAGGGTGTAAAAACCACCAGACAGTAGTAGGCTGGCATTTCCACTCAGCCCTGTGCCCCAAAACCAACCAGAAGATTCTGGGGAAAATGCCCACTGCTGCTAAATGAGTGCTGCATATGTCTCCTGGAGAAGGCAATGGCACCCCACTCCAGTATTCTTGCCTGGAGGATCCCATGGACGGAGGAGCCTGGTGGGCTACAGTCCATGGGGTTGTGAAGAGTCGGACACGACTGAGCGACTTCGCGTTCACTTTTCACTTTCATGCACTGGAGAAGGAAATGGCAACCCAGTCCAGTGTTCTTGCCTGGAGGATCCCATGGTCGGGGGAGCCTGGTGGGCTGCTGTCTATGGGGTCGCACAGAGTCAGACACGACTGAAGCGACTTAGCAGCAGCAACAGCAGCAGCATATGTCTCCAGGGCACCTTTCTGGCAAGGTCCTTGTCAGAGTGCCTATAACTATGAAGAGCTGGGACTGCATTGAGCTTCATGAACAGTTTCGTGTGACCTCTTTTTTGCATGTTTGCTAATAAATGTTTTTATGGGTGGCAAACCACAAACTTGTTTTCATTATAAATACACCAACTGCCAGCAAGGTTGTCAGGGAGGGAACCCACAGAGCTCATTTCTCTCAAGCTATCAGACAATTATTCCTGTTGTCTACCAAGAAGATCCAACAACCATGAAAGGCCAAATTGGCTGAGGAAATTCTAAACAGATGGGAAAGCACAAAGTAGCAAATATTTATTTAAATGGTTGACTAGAAATCCAGATCTTTAGGTCCATTTAAGACCACAAATTTATTCTTTGTGCCTGCCTCTGGGCTGGGTATTAGGAGCAAATATAGATATGGAAAATAAAATTCTTAACCTAAGTGGGCATACAGGCTTTCTGTGTGTGTGCTCACACAAGTGCACATGTATGTGTGTGTGTTGAGGGGCTCAAGAAGATAGAAAAGAGAAAAGCTTGTGTCTGAACAATTACAATTGGTCTAATGCTTGCTATGACAATGAGGTCATGCACTGCATACGCTATTAAAGTATGGAATTTGGACTCCTGACACCATTTGTTGGCGGGGGGTAATGTGGACAGGAGGGGGTTAGAGAAGTGGTATCTGCCATGAGTTTTGAAGGACAGCTTGGAGCTAGCCGAGAGAGTGACAAGATGGGGGGAAGAATAATATATGCAAAGGCATAAACGTAAGAAAGCCCTGGAGGAATCTGAAGTACAATAAAGCCCCGTGATAATGCAATAACTTGAATTCAGATGCAAAGCGTTGGCTCACCAGGTCATTTCATTATCCCTGCAAAACAGGCTCCTGCATTTTACATGGTTGAATGTTCTGGACCCCGCTTATGATGCTATGGCAGCATTTCTTTTAGTTCACTGAAAGTGGTTAGAGCATGAAGTACGTGGCTGTGAGTGATGGGGAGAGGCTCATGGCCAGAGACGGCACTGAAGAATTAGGTCAGGGCATGATTATAACAGGACTTAGGGTGGCATGTGACAGTCTGGATATTAACCTGAAAGTAATGTTGAGTCAGAAGGATACAAAGCATGGAAGCAGTGTGTACAGATATGCGTTTAGAAAAGTAATTGGCATCAGGATAAATGATAAACTGAAGGGCTAAGACAGGGAGATGCAAACCAGATAAAAAGCTATCGTAGTTAGAGCAAAGGAACAGGATGATGATCTAAACCAAGGCAGTGAAAGTGGAAATGGAGACAAGAAAATTTCAAGAGACATTTGGAATAAAAAACTGAGATCACTTGGTGGTAAAGGATGTGAGTGAAGAGGAAAAATGGTTACCATTTTACAACTCTGGGTGAGATGGAGGATAGTAGATCCATTCCCCACATTATGAAATGGTCAGTCTGAAAGAAGGAGAAGGTAGGGAGCTTAGTAAAAGATTTGTTGAACACTTTTAACTAAGCCACAATTCCTAATTACCTCTCTTTGGGTATCGCAACTGGGTTAGTCTAACGTGACAAGAACCATTAAATTTCAATAGCTAGAACTGAGTGGGATTAGATTCATTTATCATGAGTTGACTTGGAGATTTGGAAATGGAGCTGTCAGAGGCTTAGTCTGGGGATATCTGTCATTACAAAAAAGTAGAATTTTAATAAATGGGAGAAGGCAAAATTTATTTCATTAAAGGAGAAGGAAACGAGAGTGAAGACGAGTGTTGTAGGAAGAAGCCTGTTAACTCCTGCATTTGTCGTTGGTCAAGCTGAACAATGTTGGTGATGGAACACAGAGGCTCTCAAATGAGCAAATGGGGATTTGGTGCTTTGGAGGAAACTTCAGTGGTGCGCTGATGTAGTCATTCCATAAAGCATTGGTATATCCATCCATCCAATAAATATTTATTGAATATCTGCTAAAAGCCATACATACTAAAAGAGTTGGGAGAGTTTAGACAAATTTTAAAAGAAGCAACAACAAATCTTGGTTAGAACACTCAAAGATGCAGACCTCCATTCCATAGGGAATCCAGAGATATGACAGGAATAATTAAAGTGAATTAACACCTACTCAGGGTTGACTGGGGCTTCCTGAGTGCCTCAGTGGGTAAAGAATCTGCCTGCCAATGCAGGAGACAAACAGGAAATACAGGTTTGATACCAGGATCTGGAAAATCCCCTGGAGGAGGAAAATCCCCTGGAGGAGGAAATGGCAACTCACTCCAGTATTCTCACCTGAAATAATCCCATGGGCAAAGGAGCCTGACAGGCTACAGTCCACAAGGTCACAGTCAGACACAACTGAGCGACTAAGCACAAGCACTGGTTTGACTGGACTGTTTTTAGCTATGGCCCACATTTTTTGTTTTTTTCTCAAGGTTTACTTATGTTCAAATAAGCTCCTTATAAACCATATATATATATATATATTGCTTAGTTTTTCATGATACTCATATTCTTTCTTCTAAGAATGGGAAAAGAGCATTTCAAAAGGAGAAGAGAGACTGCTATTACTCTAAAACTATTAGGAATCTTTATGTTTAAGAAAATCAAGACAAATACTAGCAAAAATACGATAGTAAAACAAAGTCCCTTTTACAGATCAGTGTGCAGGCCAGAAAGCCTCTAAATATTTCTGCTCTCAGAAAATATTTTTCCATCAATTTAATTCTGCGTGATTGCTGTCTAGGGCCTACTGGAGGGAGTAGAATTCTTTCAAATGTTGGTTCTATTAAAATGTACTTGGCTTCACAACTATAAACAGTTGATGCAGCAATCTTTATTGCCTTCAGTTTTAAAGTACAGACTCAAAAAGAGAAAAGTTCCATTAATAGTGGTTGTCGCTAAAGATTACAGGACAAATCTCACATTAAGAGGATTTTTATCCAGTGTGCTTTTCTTGGCACAATTTCACATATATGATCTAGTACATAAATATAGAAACCAATGAACAAATTATATCCTTTCTCAGACCTTAGGATAATTTAGAATGGCAGAACTAAGACAAGAACCATTGATTTCTTTTTTGTCTCAAACGCTGGATCAATGATTCTTACAGCATGGACAATAATAAATAAGTAGTGTCATGAGGGTAGTAAATGACTGATATTTTCATAGCTCTAGCCTGTGTCTTAATTTTTTCCCCAGTAGTAACATGATATGTATAACAAATGCATCATGGAACCTGAGTTCAAGTCTGAAGCTCTTCCATTTAACAGCTGTCTAAACTTGAGAAAGTCATCTAATCATGATAATCTTTTCTAGAGCATTTAACGTATACTTCTATAGACTATAGGCATCCTCTATAATATCACAAACTATCTTTTGACATGCTATCATATTAGATGTGCTATATTAACTCCTCCCAAAATGCTCTGAGGTAGATACTATGATTATCCACATTTTCCAGATGAAGAAATAGAGAAGTTAAGTGATTTCTCAAGGTCAAACTGGAACTTGAATTGAGCACCTTGAACAAAGGTCCATAGGTTTGGTCATTAGGCTCTGTTGGTGATTCTGGGAATTTTGATTTTCTCATTTGTAAACTAGAAATCATAGTCATAAATCTCTCAGGATTTTACCAAGAATTATTATAAAATGCAATATTACTTTAAAAAGGGATTACTGTTATAGTTGTTCTATTCTCTGATTCCCAGATTGAAAGATAGGGTACTGCTTTTTTTCCTTTGTCCCCCAAATTCAATCCCCCCACATCCTACTGACCCGTTCTTCCTAATATCTTCAAGAGTTATTCATTCTTCTCCATTCCAGTTTCTCCAACTGTGCAAGCAAGAGTGCTCATCACTTCTTATAATTTTGGTAACTGTGTGGTTATTTTTCTTGCTCCAGCTTTCCTCACCCTGATCTAGTCTTCTCACACTATCTGGTTAATATACACAAAGCACCATTTTTCCATTACCATGTGTCACTCTTTACTGCTTATTAGCTAAAGACATCCTAATATAGTCACCCTGATATTTGGAACTCTGGGTCCGTTGGTCTTATATTATGTATTCAAACTCATTTCTCAGTAGAATCTAATGGAATTGGGAGGGGACATTATCTGTCATGTATGAAGCCTTGCTCTTATGTGGTGGAAAAGACAGACTTAGGCATAGACCTCATGAAAGGGAGACCAGGACCCGCACCAAATAAACACACATAGTAAATTACAATGATAAAGAAAGAATGGAATGAGGGTGAAAACTAACCTAGTATAGAGGTTCAGGGAAATTTCCCTGAAACAAAATAAGACCATTCATCTTGCATTCCCCACCACCATGAACTTAGTTCTTCTCTTCCTTCCCTTGAAAAACTTCTGATCCTTTCCATGCAAATCCAACTATCCTTTTAGTCTTCCTCAGAATGCAACTTAAGTCCTACTTACAATATGAAGCTTTGCTAACTTCTCCAGCCTCCAAAGATTGAACTTTTTAACAAATCCTCATGCATTTGTGGTTCTTCATTCCTGCTATGTGTTGATAATGCAATAGATTATGGGTTTCAGGGAGAGGTATGGGTGACTAAACAACAAACAGCTCCCACAACTTGATGACAGACATTTTTATCTAAAAATCCCATGTTCTTCTCCTCTAGATTCCACATAGAGTTATAATAAATGAGGGTTTGTTTGATGAATAGTTGAATATTCAGGAGTTGTACACAGCTCAATTTCTAAAATCTAAGTAACAAAAGTAGGCACCAGAATCATGGTTCTAATACATTAAGTAACCTTCCTAATGTTTGAGATTAAGCTAATCCCACTCTTGCTCATTTGCTTTAGGTTTTATTTGAGTTTAAAACTGATACTTTTTATATTAACATTGCAGAAAAACTGACGGCCTATTGTTCTGGAGGTCTGGCTACATTACCTAATGTTAACACAGAATTTATAATAACCCCAAAACTGAGCCAGCCTAGGAAATTCACTGGTCCCTATCGTTTACTCTCCAGATTATATATTTAGTGCTAAATTCCCACAAAAAAAAACTAAAGATAATTCACCAAAATAAAGACCTTAAGTTTCAGCCCTTGGCATGTTGCTGAGAGGAATGTAATCCATGTAACAAAGCTCTGTGGGTTTTTCCCCCTGGTTTCCAGAGCTCTGCTTAGCATGCAGTCTTGTTTTTGTTTTTGTTTTTTTTGATTGCTAAATCATGTCTGACTTTTTGTGACCCCAAGGACTGCAGCCCGCCAGGTTCCTCTGTCCATGGGGTTTCCAGACAAGAACACTGGAGTGGGTTGCCATTTCTTTCTCCAGGGGATCTTCCTGGTAAGGAATCAAACTCTTGTCTCCTGCATTGGCAGATGGATTCTTTACCAGTTAGCCACCAGGGAAGTCAAGCATGCAATCTTAAAAATATCTAATTGAAAGTAACAGGATTCAGTAGAGGTGGGTGAAGTTTTCAATGGAGACTGAGTTCAATTTTGGTGCAAAATTTTGCCACAGTATGAGGGCTTAGGTATGCCGTGTTGTTCTGGGATTCATTTGCTTCCCTTTGTCTGTGGGTTAAATATCAAAGCATAGTACTAGTCATAGAAGAGGAATTCCAGTTGAACCACACTTATTTCTCTGCTCTAATCTGCTTTCACTCTTAAAAGACTGTATCCAAAATATTGGCACAATGATACAAAGTTCATTCTACACAGAATCTTGGAGTTCCATATCTCCTATAATTTTTATATCTATAATAACTTCTACCCTTTATACAAGATGTCCTTTCAACAAATATGATAAAATAATAACCTGCACAAGAAACAAACATTTTGGCCTGTACTCTCCAGTCTTCCTTTGACTTGTAAATAAATCTGAATGGATTTCTTCATATCTCAAGTCTTCATGTATTATTGTACCAGATTTGTTCATTCGTTCAACAAATATTTGTTGGGTAACTACTAAATGCCCTGCAATATTCCAGAGAGTGATTCTGTTAGCTACACCAAGAGCAAAGTGAGTGTTTCTAATAGAGATGAGTGATTCTGTCTAACAGATAGCAAGGTGAGTAGAAAGAGAAATTGGGCAGTAAGATCGAAGAACATCTTGGCTTCAACACTTACTTAGTGAGACCTGTCACTGAAACGTCTGAAATGAATATCTTCATCTACAAAACAGCAACAGTTCAAAAAATATTTAAAGAAGCTTCCATGTGTGGACATCTGTGCCAGGTGCAAGGAATGCAGTATGGCCTCGAGCAGATGAGGACTCTGCATGATGGGGCTGGATATTTCAAGCATGTCTAGTGCATGTTATTATTGTACCACTGCCTCTTGCTCTTCCATGTGATGGTTTTTAAATGTGTTCACAGACTATTTGACACTCTTTCCTCCAAAAGGCAGAACCTAATTCCTTTGCCCCTGAATATGTGTCGGACTTAGTGACTTGTTTCTAATGAATAGAACATGGTAGATAATGTGCTCTGAGGCTTCCCAGGGTAGGTGACAAAAAGGACAGCTTTCACTTGACTGTCTCTTGCATTGCTTGGTCTGGCGGAGCAGCTGCCATGTCAAGAGGACACTGAAACAACTTACAGGCAGAAGCTGAGGCTCCTCATCAATAGTTGGTACCAACCCGTTAGTCAGGTAAGCAATCTACCTGGAAAACAGACATTCCAGCCCTAGTCAAGGTATCATGTGAAGGCAACCCTAGCCAAATTTTAACTGCAATCTCATGACAGACTCAAAGCTAAAACTGCACAGTTAAGTAGTAACCAAATTTCTGACCCATAGGAACTGGAAGATAATAAATGTTAGCTGTTGGATTTCCCTGGTGGTTCAGTGGTAAAGAATCCACCTTGCAGTATAGGAGAAACGGGTTTTTGAATCCCTTGTCTGGGAAGATTTCCCATGCTATGAGGCAACTGAGCCCGTGCATCAAACTACTGAGCCACGCTCTGGAGTCTGTGAGCCGCAACTACTGAAGTCCCCATGCCCTAGAGCGCATGCTCTGCAACAGGAGAAGCCACTACAACGAGAAGCCCTTAGCCCTGGCACCACAACGAGGGAGTAGCCTCTGCTTGCCGCAACTAGAGAAAGCCTGTGCGCAGCAACAAAGACTCCACACAGCCAATAAATAAAGTAAAAAAATATTTACTGCTGTTGCCACTAAGTTTTGGGAGGTAATTTGTTATAGATAACTAATACCTGTGATAGAAACACCTGGATGAAGATAAACAATTATAGCAGAAAATCTTTCAAACTTCCCTTAGTTGAACCTTTTGTATTGGAAAAAGAAAAATTAAATACCTCCTCACAATTTCCTGATATCTCAGTTGGTAAAGAATCCGCCTGCAACGCAGGAGACCCCTGTTCGATTCCTGGGTCGGGAAGATCTGCTGGAGAAGGGATAGGCTACCCACTCCAGTATTCTTGAGGTTCCCTTATGGCTCAGCTGGTAAAGAATCCCCCTGCAATACAGGAGACCTGGGTTCTATCCCTGGGTTGGGAAGATCCCCTGGAGAAGGAAAAGGCTACCCACTCCAGGATTCTGGCCTGTAGAATTCATTCCACAGACTGTATAGTCCGTGGGGTCATAAAGAGTTGGACACTACTGAGTGATTTTCACTTTCACGAGGCTTCTAGTACTACAGAAGAAGATCCAAACTCCTAAGTCTAGTATTAAAAACTGTACATGATTGTTGGATAATCAACAAGAACTACTGCATAGCACATGGAACTCCGCTCAATGTTATGTCGCAGGCTGGATGGGAGGGGAGTTTGGAGAAGAATGGATACATGTATATATATGGCTGGGCTTCCCAGGTGGTATAGTGATAAAAGAATCTGCCTGTCAGTGCAAGAGATGCAGGAGACGCAGGTTCTATCCCTGGTTCAAAAAGAACCAGGAGTAGGAAATGGCAACGCACTCCAGTATTGTTGCCTGGATAATCCCATGGACAGAGGAGCCTGGCAGGCTACAGTCCATGGGGTCTCAAAGAGTTGAATGGGAATAAATGACTGAACATGCATATGTATGGCCAAGTCCCTTTGCTGTTCCTCTGAAACTATCATAGTATTATTAACTGGCTTTACTCAATACAAAATAAAAAGTTATGTTAAAAAAAAGAGTTGGGTGTGGACCAGGAAAATTTGAATGTTAAAAGAAAAAAACAAACCACAAACATTACATGATAGAATGACTCCCAACTTGATCTCCTCTACTCTTTAGCACACTCTGCTTTGGCCAAATCAGTCAGTCTTAAAGGAAATCAACCCTGAATACTCATTGGAAGGACTGATGCTGAAACTCCAATACTTTGGCCACCTGATGTGAACAGCTGGTTCATTAGAAAAGACCCTGATGCTGGGAAAGATTGAGGGCAGAAGAAGAGGACAACAAAGGATGAGATGGTTGGATGGCATCACCAACTCAATGAACATGAACTTGGGTAAACTTTGGGAGATAGTGAGGGACAGGGAAGCCTGGCTTGCTACAGTCCATAGAGTTGTAAAGAATTGGACAAGACTGGTGACTGAACAACAACAACCTGTTTGTTACAGATGTGGGCATGCCATGTAGAATATGAATCTCCAGAAGCATTTTTGTATCATCTCCACAGAAGGCAGTAATTCTAAAGCAATGAAACAATTTTTTGGACAGTTTTCTCATTCTCCTAATATCTATGAAACTAGCAGCACAGTGATGCAGTGTTAGAGTGTGAAGCACTTGTTTAAGTGAAACTGGATTCCCCAGGGTATGTAACTTAACCATGAAATCATCTTGGAGAAACACCTGTGCAGAAAACTTCAGGAAATTATTAGTACTTCCTTCCTTAGTCACCAGTCAGACAGTACTCTCTGAGATGAGGCCTTCTCCTTAACTGTCCTGAAAATGCTGTCTTCAACATGAGACGTGAAAAATGGTAAACCTGTGGACATCTTTAGGATTGCAGCAACAGATTCAGTGCTAAAATGAGGCAGAAAATGCTGGGAATGGTGACAAGATAACTGAGGGTGAAAGCAAATTCTTCTTTAAGATTACACAAACAATTAAATTCATGTAACTGACTTAAAATAAGAAAATATAATTAAAAAGAAAGGAAAAAATAGCTCTCAAACATTGGATTGCAAAAGAATCATCTAAGGAGTTCTTTAAACTGTCAGGTCCTCAACACCGCTCCCAGTCACCACATTCAGCACCTCATCACCTCATCATCTCTTCCACCTTCTCCATCTCCATCACCAGGTGACAATTCAGAAAGCCTAGAGTCAAACCCCTGAAATCTGCATCTTTCATCAAGTGTATTTAGATGATTTTGATTAAGGTAGAGTGGTTAAGGGTATCAGTTTGTAAATCATGAAAGTAGAAAAAAGATAAGAAGAAAAAATACTGTCAGTATTGTGATTCTTATACCATTTTCCCTTTAGCTACAATTTCGCTCCCCAGAGTTGCCCTAAATTGTGTTAGTCTCATCTGGGCAGTATGAAATTAAAGGATTATAGCTAGTCGTGCATGGAAAACCTCCATATTATAAAGAGCGGCGGTGGTTGTTTACTTGCTCAGTCATGTCTAACTCTTTTCGATCCCATGGACTGTCTAAAGAAATCCGGATTTGAAAATCTGGGAAGAAAGTGAGGAATTGAAGGAGGGGGTGTTTAAAAATTTACCATTTCCAGGGCAATCAAGAGATCATGAAAATGAAAAGTGAAGTGCAAGTTTTAAAACCAGAATTCTGTGCTCAAACCACTTACAAGTTTCTACTAAACCATCTTTGATTCTGCTGCAGGAGATTTTTCTAAAATGTTCTCTGATCCCAATGTTCAGATTTTACTTGTGTGTATGTTTTTGTGTTACATGCATAGAAAAAAGTATGAGAAAAAGTATACTGAAATGTTAACAATGGTTATCTTTAGAAGGAAAGCTTATATGGGACTTCTTTCTGAGACATTAATACTTAAGTTACTAAACTTTTAAATAGTAAGTATGTATTTCTATGGTCAGAAAAAAATATACTTAAACAAAAGTAATCTACTAAAAAGTTCAGCCTCTTCAAAATAAAGTCCAATATTTTTAATATTGACCAAAAAGCCTCATCTCCCAATGCTCGCAATAAACATTCTCCTTTTTCAGACAAAGCAAACTCCAAATTCCTGGCACATCTAACTCTTTCATGTCTTGTGCCCTCACTCATGTTGACCACTGTCTGTTAGGAATGCAAAGACACTGTCCAGCTGACAAACTCCTACTCCTTACTCAAGAGCCATGCTAAGACATTGGATCTTCTTGTGAAGTCTTTCCTGATACCCCAGGCGGAGCCATATGAGCCACACTGGAGCCTAAGGCAAAAGAAAAAGCAGTAATATTGATCTTGATTTTACTTAAAATTTTGGTATTTTATATGCAGAATTTTAAAATTAATTGATATTTTAGAATATAAAATATGACTGAACTTGATTACTGAGTTTTTGTTAATCTCTCAAATTTTGCCTTGGATATGCCTCCTTGTAGCCCCAGCCCTGATTCCAGGTAAAATTTTCTGGACCCCATCTTCTCTGCTGCTTCTGGTCTTGGTCCTACCTCCACTGTGGAATTTATTGCATTTATATTTATTGATTATAGTTCCTGATGTATAGTCTGATGTAGACTTTTTGCTCTGAGTCCTCATGATGTTCTGGATCAGCACAGACATAAGAGATATGTTTTAAATATGTGACAATAATAAGATAAATGTGAAACTTTAATTAGCTCTTAAATTTTCTGAGCCAGTTTCTTTATCAGTCAAATAATAAGAGACTAGATTGTATCAATGATGCTCAATTATTGATATTATACTCTATATATTAAAAATATAAACAATATTTTATATCATAAATAATATAAAAATAACATCCAACACTAATGTAGCTCTTATTATGTCCCAGGAACTTTTCTAAGTATTTAACAAGTATTAATTCATTTAATTCTCACAACAACTTTGTGAAGTAGGTGCTATCATTAACTTCAATATACAGATATGTAAAATGAGGCTCCAAGTATCCAAGAGATTTACCCAAAGCTTGTGTTTGAATCCATATTTAAATTTATTTAACTTATATGCAGAGTACATCATGAGAAACGCTGGGCTGGAGGAAGCACAAGCTGCAATCAAGATTGCCGGGAGAAATATCAATAACCTCAGATATGCAGATGACACCACCCTTATGGCAGAAAGTGAAGAAGAACTAAAGAGCCTTTTGATGAAAGTGAAAGAGGAGAGTGAAAAAGCTGGCTTAAAGCTCAACATTCGGAAAACTAAGATCATGGCATCTGGTCCCATCACTTCACAGCAAATAGATGGGGAAACAGTGGAAACAGTGGCTGACTTTATTTTGGAGGGCTCCAAAATCACTGTACATGGTGACTGCAGCCATGAAATTAAAAGACACTTACTCCTTGGAAGGAAAGTTATGACCAACCTAGACAGCATATTAAAAAGCAGAGACATTACTTTGCCAACAAGGGTCCATCTAGTCAAGGCTATGGTTTTTCCAGTAGTCATATATGGATGTGAGAGTTGAACTATAAAGAAAGCTGAGTGCTGAAGAATTGATGCTTTTGAACTGTGGTGTTGGAGAAGACTCTTGAGAGTCCCTTGGACTGCAAGGAGATCCAACCAGTCCATCCTAAAGGAGATCAGTCCTGGGTGTTCATTGGAAGGACTGATGTTGACGCTGAAACTCCAATACTTTGGCCACCTGATGCAAAGAGCTGACTCGTTTGAAAAGACCCTGATGCTGGGGAAGATTGAGGGCATGAGGAGAAGGGGACGGCAGAGGATGAGATGCTTGGATGGCATCACTGACTCAATGGACGTGGGTTTGTGTAGACTCCAGGAGTTGGTGATGGACGAAGCCTGGAGTGCTGCCGTTCATGGGGTTGCAGAGAGTTGGACATGACTGAGAGACTGAACTGATGAGAAGAACTGACTCATTTGAAAAGACCCTGATGTTGGGAAAGATTGAAGGCAGGAAGAGAAGGGTATGACAGAGGATGAGATGGTTAGATGGCATCACCCACTCAAAGGAGATGAGTTTGGGTAAACTCCGGGAGTTGGTGATGGACAAGGAGGCCTGGAGTGCTGCGGTTCATGGGGTTGCAGAGAGTTGGACACAGCTGAGTGACTGAACTTAACTGAACTGTGTTTGAATCCAGGCAGTTTGGATCTCTAGTCTGTGCTCTAAGCCCCTACATTGCCTCTCACAATAGTAATGATTTTATATATAAGCATAAATATGTAAATATATAATTGAAATAAAGATTTTATTTTTTAAATGTGAAAATACTATAAGTCACTCTAATTCTAACCTGCAACAAAATTCTAACTGACCTGAAACAAGCCAATATTGTATGCTGTGACATTTCTTCAGTGAGAGATACTTTCACTCTAAAAATACACTGGTTTATTTATCTAAGCAAAGGACATGATATGACCTAATCAAAGAGAATGAGAAAATTTTGAATAGTGAGAGTAGTATAAAAATGAATAAGGTTTGGTAAGCCAGGTTTCCTGAATGATGCTTAAAGGAAGGTTTAATAAAGCAGTCACTCAGGAAAACACACAGCCAGCCAACCATGAAGCCAGACCCTCACCTGTGAGCCTGTGTGGGGGCTTGATACCCACTGACAAGTGCAAACAATTGGCTGAAATCACTTCGTTAAATCAGGCTCTGAGCTTCAAGGGTATAATGGAAACATCGACTGATAGTAGTCAACTCAGCAAATGCCATTACTATACTTGTAAGAATTTTATAAGAAATCATTTATTTATTTGTATTTATCATACAGGCTTGGATATTAGAGGTCCCTATGTGATCATAATAGGAATTCCTCTGGCCTAGAAGAAAAGGGAAGAAAAGGGAAAAGGAGTGAAAAAGTAGACACGTGGCTCGCAGAGCCACTTTTCAGTGAGGCAGTAACTCTGGGAAGCTTGTCAGGTGAATCATCAAAAGTAGGGGTGATGTGAAATGACCAGAAAAAAAAAATCTCCTCCTCCTCCTCACCTCCTCCACTGTGCAATCAACAGCTATTCTTTACTCTTTATCTTTCTACTTGTTAAATTGTTATTGTACTTGAAGGTATTTCCGGTTCTCTGGTGCAACTCAGGGTACCGAGCCTAAGAGGGGATTAGTTGAGAAATCCTTTTGTCATGTTATGTAGCATTAGGGTGTGCACCAGGATTGTGTGAGAGACTGGCAGAATTCAAGTCAGAGCGATGGGCCACCGCCAGCAGGAGCTGTGGCCGGCCCTGTTCACGTCCCCCTTCCTTCTGCTCCATACCATCTGCCCGAAAACCAGAAGCAGCACAGTCACCGTCTAACCCCAGACTCAGTGTCTATGAATTTCAAGAATTTATCTCCGTGTTACCATCTAAAGGGTCAGTAATGTTTCCAAAAAAAGTTAACTACTGATTTACAGATGGAAGAAGTAAATGACAGGACTCTGGCTTTGAAATTCAAAAACTGTTCCAACATTTTATGGAACTTAAGCAAGAAGCAGACTGTAAATCTCTCCCACACAAAAATCTCTTGTATGCATTCACAAGGACTTATTAATTTGTGAGGGAAATTCCCAGGTGAATCTACCTGGGGAGGAGTGACAGAGCTTTATATCTATTTTCTTTTCCTAATATAACCATATAGACCTTTTTCATAGCACAGTCATATTTATTTGGATCAGAGAAGTAAAAATCAAACCTTAAACAAGTTAGCTTCTTGTCCTTCACCCACCTGATTTACACTGATAATTTTTTTATTATTATCCATCTCTGGGTGACTTTTGTAATCCAAGCATCCGTATCAATTTTTCAAACTATCAAATTCTGACCAATATATTGCACTCCTATTTTGTTCGCTATGTTGGGAACTATGCTGTATCTGAGAAGAATTTGAAGTTATATGATTTCTGCTATACACATACTATCTGTCCAATGAGTCAAGATTAAGCAGAAGTCATTCAAAAACCACTACTAGCTAATACATTCACAAGAAAGACATAAAGGAGAAATAGCTGTAGTCTGAATGGTCAGGAAGGTGAAAGAGTAGGCCATAGATGGGAGCTTGTTGTTTAATAGATGAGGAGGAGGAGCTATGAACATGGGATATGCGGAAGACTTTCAGACATGGTTTCTTTAGGCACATGCAACATACTGCCCAACAGAAAAAACAGAAAGCTGGATGAATCCTAATTATGAAGGTCTTGAAAGTGAGACAAAGAAGAGTTGAAACTTGATTGATCTGAAGAATATTTTAGGGATATACCTGATGACAAAATGTGGGAAGTGTTAGAGGCAGTGCTTCCAGAGATGCACCCCTCCAAACAAAACAAAACAAAACAAAACCTTTTGAAGAAATCCAGGCATGAAGCAAGGAGATCTTGAACCAAAGGGTGGCAGGAAGGATGGAAGGGAAGGGATAACATCCAGGATGCATTTCACAAGATGGGTTCCGAACTGAAGGATAGTGGTTTGGGGAGATGAGGTAAAGCGAGGAGTCAGGATGACTCAGACGGTTCTAACCTGAGAGACGGCCTAGTGTGGCTGGCACACCTGAGATGGAGAAACTGGATGGGGCAAGCCTCAGCAGAAGGTGAGCGATGACGAGCTCTGAGCTTCCCAGAACAAAGCCTACATTAATTTCAGCCAATCAACACAGAAAAGCGTATTGTTTACTGTAGGTCCCTCAACTATTACTATTAAATCATGAGTGTTATGGGGAGCGTGATACACCCCGGAATTCTGTCCTCATGCACTTGTCTTTATTTCCGTAAAAACACGCCACACAAAAAGTCAGCAGCAAGAACAGGGCCAGATAAAAGCCTCATTTCTTGGACCGTCACAGCCTTCAACAGTGAGAGCCCTCATAAGCTCTTTCCTCTTAACAATTCAGATCCCAAAGGTATAACAACACCCATGGATCCCACAAACTGCCAATTAATCAATAATTCCAGCCTTTCTTCTTACATTTTTTCCCTAGAGCCACTGCCAAATTGAGTTCACTTTTACAACCTTGTTCTATCTCTGATAGTACTAACAGGTGGTATGAAGAAGAAAATGGAGAGGTTGTAAACTCGAATGAGTCAAACTTTAGGATTGCCATTGTTGGCCTTTGTAACTTGGAAAAACCCACTGTGTGGGTTGGGAGAGGGGAGGGAACTGTGGTTAAAATCAAGGCTTGGGCACATAGTAACTATGTGAACATTAGTAAATTACTTAACATTTCAATGCCTTCGTTATCTTTAAAATAGGAATAGTCATATTCAAGGAGAAGATGTAAGCATTAATTCAGGAAATATATGCAAAGAACTTAGCAAGGTACCTGCTGATGGTCAAGTTGTCAATAAAAGTTTAATTATTATTTTTATCACATTCATAAAGGCAAAAGGTATGCTTTGGAAGCCAAAAGACATGCTAGGAATGATAACCTTGCATTTACCCAAAGCTACTAAGTCACATCGGGATAGGTGGAATCAATATCACTCTCTGATAGCACAAGTTTGGATATCATTCCAGTTGGCACTTTCCCTTGCCTTCCAACAGTCCCTGTTTCCAGATGTGGGATGGGTTGGGCTTTTTCTCTTCTGAGGGGGCAGGGATATTCGAAAGTGACAGTCTTGAGACAGTGGGTGTTTCATTCATCTCATGATCATATTTGTGGAATTTCCATTATGCTTTTAGTGATATTTCCAGTAGAAAAATAATGCTTTTCATTAACTTCATAAAAATGTGACTTCTTGTTGGCAAGACTACATTTTTTCTGGAGACCACTTATCTCACTATGGCAGGGTCTTACTACTCTTGAAAAGCAGTCGGCTCCTCACTGATGATGAACTGTTTGCCTGCCCTTTCAGAAGGATGTACGTATTAAAGGGAGACAGAAGTAACTCACTGCACATTATAGCTTGACTTAGCCTAAATGTGATTTGGGAGTTTGGTTTGATTTTGTTTGCTTTTGCTCCCTAAGCATAACACTTTGGCTTTAATGTTTGCCTCTTGACAAGCCACTGCCTGTAGTGATTACAAGAGGCTGGAGCTATTTCAAACTCAGCGCCTTAGCCCATATCTTCTCCATGTGAACAAGAAGCATCTGGGACTCCTGCCAGCCTATGGGAAGTTTTCTTTACTTGGAACTTATTATTTGCGGGGGCAAGTTACCTAAGCTGTTGGTGGCAACATAAAAGGGAGTAAGTGAAGGCAGATGATGCTGAAAGTACGCATTTTGCCCCTGCCTGGGGATCACCACGGCAGGGACTGCAGCAGCTCCCTTACTCACCAGAAACCCAGTCTTCCCCAGAGCCCTCAGTCAGAAAGACTATGGAGGGAGTCCTTTCAGTTGATGATATTTATTCTGAATGATTTATCAGTCCTACATACCTCCCTGGCTAATCTGGGAGCAGACGGTGCCCACGAGATGACAACTCCCATTTCACCATAGCTGAGTTTCAACTGGGGTGTAGTCTGGAGTTTCATCCTCACTTCTCTATTGCCCAACTAGTACTGAAGAAGTCACTGTGGCCTGAAGAGGATCTTTAATTTGCTACGCAGGAGCTGATTTCTGTGATACCAGAACTGCAATGATTCATGCAGAATTTGTCAAACAGAGGCAGCGTTTCACATTAAAAACTATACATACCTCAGAATCTTCCTCTTTCCCATATTTTTATATTTCATGATAGAGATGGAGAAGGAATTTACGTCCCTAATTTCTAATTTTTAGTCTACTTTTGTAAAACCTAACTAATTGAAACATGAAAAAATTAGTACTGACTACTAGATGTAAGAAATGCCAGTCCACAAGCTTAAAACCATATTCTGGAACCAGACTGTCTGGGTTCAGATTCTGACACCACCACTGATTAACTGTGCAATCTTGGATGAGTTACTTCATCACTTTGTGCCTTGGCTTTCTTGACTGTGAAATGAATGACACAGCCATTACACAGTAGAAGATCAGGAAGTATTTATCATGATTATTACTAGCTCATTTTATCTTTTGGTATAGTAGATGTAAGAAACAAAGAAAAACAACAATTTTTAAAAAACCGAATTAAAAAACCTAAATCCAAACTGTCATTTTGAAGTTATTCCCTCTCTATCACAAGGGAGGGAAAAACGTCACTGCATCTATACCAGTTTTATTTTTTTACTTTTTATCTATACCAGTTTTAGATTCTCTACACTACTCTACAGAATAGTACCTCCAATGATAAAATGACACTTTATACTCTATTGATTATAGGGTGAGCTGAAATCTTGGACATACTTTACATTTGAATCTATGTATAAGAGGATAAAATACCACACAAATCTCATGGAAAATGATTTAGTAAAAGTAGTTTTTAATGTCTTTCTCTCTTATTGCACATGACTGAATTTTAGAAAATTAAAATATCCTTGGGTCCCAGTGTTCTCATCTGTAAATTGAGAGGGTCCCATTCAGTTCTAATAACAAACCAATTGACAATTTTCTAGACTTAGCCTTATAAGGTCTGAGAGACCAATCAAAATACTTTTAATGTTTCAATTTTTCTATAATTTTGTTCCCTCCTCCCCACAAACAATCACCTCAAAACCAATTATCATTAGAGTATGATAACAGGTTCACAGTTAAAAATGGTTATTCATTTCCTTTTGGACTGTGTGTTTTACAGAGCCTTTTATTTGATCTATGAAGCACTTGTCACAGTTCTTTTTTTTCAAGTTTTTCTTCATAATTTAGTGGGACAATAAGAACTCTTCATGATTTTCCCCCATGAATCTCTAAATCCTATTGGTGGTGGTGGTTTAGTCGCTAAGTCGTGTCTGACTCTTGTGATCCCATGGTCTGTAGGCTCCTCTGTCCACGGGATTTTCTAGGCAAGCGTACTGGAGTGAGTTGTCATTTCCTTTTCCACTAAATCCTACTGTGCTGTGCTTAGTCGCTAAGTCATGTCTGACTCTTTGCAACCCCATGGACTAAAGCCTGCCAGGCTCCTCTGTCCGTGGGGATTCTCCAGGCTGCCATGCCCTCTTCCATGGGATCTTCCTAATCCAAGGATCAAACCAGATTTCCCGCATTGCAGGTGGATTCTTTACCATCTGAGCCACCAGGGAAGCCCTTCCTACAGTATGCAATGGAATGAATCTGTTATAAAGAACTAATATATGAACAATATGAAGAAAATAAAATTATAATGTTTCTTATAAACAACCTAATGAAATCTCATCAATAACTCTACATAACGATTTGTGCAAAAGTCCTTTAGAAATGATTAGGTGCAATTCAAATGTAAGGAATTATTTATCCTAGCACCAAGAGTTTAAATGTTTCACACTAACTGAATCAATATTTTCTTTTGAATTATCATATTGTGTATGATTCAAGTAGATTCCACCGTGGCTCTCGTCTTACTTCTTAAAACCAGGTGATTGAAAAGCACTGTGATTATTTTTAAAAGCCACTAGCTCATTATTCTCTTTACAAATAATTCAGCACAGTATTCTTTTATTTGGTGAGCTACCATAACTAATCTGAAATGCAATTTGATTTCTCAGAAATCTTAGTTACAAGCTTTTTAGGAGATGGCTGCTTTGTGAAACATGAGACACCTGACTTGACTTTACTCCTCTCCAAGAAACTGACTCCAAAGTTTAAAAACAAAAGTAAGAACAACCTTGGTCAAATCTGAGGGGTTAAAAGCTCATCCTGCTCAATTCTGAAAACTTTTCTGAATCTCCTCGACATTTCATCCAAGGTCCAAAAGAAATCATGAACTGAGTTGGGCACTGTGCCAGTTTTATAACTCGGTAATTATTAAATGTAACTAACCAACATTAATTGGAAAACAATTTTCTTTTAAACTAAATGTTTTGATACATATGCACCATTCAAATATTAGCCCAGAAGAGAGATGAGATTAATGCTCCGGATTTCATCATTCAGTTGATTAAATTCCAGTCTACGGCTTCTCCTATGATACAAAAGTAAAGGATGATCTAGCTTGAGATGGCTGCCTGTTTGTGTTGCACACAACATGGTGATATTTATGAGTTATCTGTGACAAATGATAAGTGATTTAAAATTTTATAGTTAAAGGTTAAAATATATTCTGGCTTATACATATTATATTTTTCTAGATAAACAGTACAGGCTCAACTCCTTACTCTTTTAATTCAAAAGACTGAGGAAAACGCATATTAAGTATTTATACAAATATTGATATTTCCAATTGGAAAAATTACTCAAAAAATGAATTTTAGAATAAAGCACTAAAGTGGTAGCAAAATAAATCTTAACCAGAATCCAAAAGTTAGAGAAATAAACAATTGTCATTTACTTACAAGTTGGCTTTGGTCTTGGAGGAAATTTGGTCCGGGTAATAGCCAAAATTATGAAAATCATAACTGGCCATAAAATCAAGACAAGTGTCCAAAGCTGCAAAGTAATGACAGAAAAAAATGTTAATTATATTGCTAAACCAAAACACCTGACAACAAATACATTATTCTACAAAATTCCAATACAAGCTTGATATTTGCCTATAAATGTTATTAGTAAGAAAGGAATGAGATTTTTAAAAATGTAAGAGACCTTGAAATAAATGCAAAAAGGAATTTTCCAGGTTTAAAATCTTAAAATGATATTCTGAAGCCCGCTTTCCAATGACCTTTCTTAACTACCCCAAGAATGATGGTCTTAAAAGACAAGTATGATCAGGAAATTCCTAACTTGAAAATCTTTTAGATCTTCCCAGTTGTTTGTTGAATAAGGCTTAACATGCTAAACAGGGCATACAAAACCCAACCTAATTTCAACCAAGACATATCTTACCACTTCCAGTATTAGCATGCTATGCTCAGGTATAAAGATTAGTTTGTGACATTGGATAATGACTCAAAAAACATTATTGAACAAGTGAATGAATGAATGATTGCTGAGTCACTAGGGAATCCCTCAATGAATGTATATTACATTAAAATTTCTGTTAGAGAATTTCACTGTAAGACACTTCAGGAGCAGCTTTCCTCCTCATGTAAACATGATTCAGTTCATAAGACACCATCAGCTTAATATTTACATACCTATAAAGTTGGTTCCAGAGCAGTGAAAAACATGTATTCACAAGATAGCTCAATTGGTAAAGAATCCGCCTGTAATGCAGGAGACCTGAATTCGATTCCTAGGTTGGGAAGATGCCCTGGAAAAGGGATAGGCTACCCACTCCAGTATTCTTGGGTTTCCCTTGTGGTTCAGCTGGTAAAGAATCCGTCTGCAATGTGGGAGACCTGAGTTTGATCCCTAGGTTTGGAAGATCCCCTGGAGAATGGAAAGTCTACCCACTCCAGTATTCTGGCCCGGAGAATTCCATGGACTGTAGAGTCCATGGGATCACAAAGAGTCAGACACGACTGAGTGACTTCCACTTTTCTTTTCACAAGAACATTAACTGTGATATGTAAGCAGTTAGAGTGCTCAAACCAAACCACACAAAACATTTGCCTGTAAGTCAAACTATGTTTCTGATTATGCAGTCAGATGCATTTTCATTCCTCCCCCATTTTTCAGAGATGGTGTGCTTCTGCCAAATCTCAATCTACTGCCTGGGGCTCTTTAGTTCTCCGAAACAATCTAGACCCATTCAACTACCAATCCTTAAGTAATGTTCAACCTAAATTTTCCATGAACATCTCCATGTATCTCCATTAGCACTGAGCTCCTTGCTGGCAGATATGTCACCAAATTCTTAGGCTTTGGGTTTAAGGTCAGTTTTAAAAAATGGAGCAGGTTTACTATCAATCCTAAGGCACTAAGTTTAACCACAAAATAAAAGCTTGCAGACAGGTTCGCAGCTCTAGCAGTGATTCTCAAGCATTAATATGCAGGCAAAATCTCCTAAGGATCTTGTAAACACATAAGTTCAGATTCAGTAGATCTAAGGCTGGCCAGAGGTACTGTATTTCTTTCTAACAAGCTCAGGTAAGTGTTGCTGTTGCTGCGGTCCATGGACCACTCTTGGTATAGAGTGATTCTAAATGCACTGAACTAGCAGAACTATTTAGTGTTGGAATATTTTTGTTGGAAAGTTCCTTTGAGCTCACCTACTGAACATAATTCTGGGCATTTGTAAACTTGGATAGAAAAAAAAGATTACATTTTTAATTTCTCCAGCTTATGACTGAAATAATATTTCCACTAATGGAAATCAATGTAGTATTTCCATTAATGACGAATGTAGGCTAGGAACCTACACCTATGACCTTGTCACCTATAGAAACCACAGATATTTTCAAATCATATTAGTGCTGTTACAGATACTTCAAAGTACTGTTTATACTCATCATAGAATTACAATTAGAATTGTCATGGGTTCACCTTTATTTATTTAATGCTATATAAACATTATCATATCATGAACTTGCATTTTGATACTTAAAAACTGAATTTCTATATAATTTGTTTTATTTGTAATGCAATTTTTTTTCTTGATTTAAAAACATTACTCTTAGAAGGACCATAGGCTTCGCCATGTTGGCCAAGACATCCATAGCACAGAAGTGGTTAAGAAGCCTTGATCTGATCCAGCTCCCTTTTTTATTCTTTGGCCACAGAAGGTTAGCGTAATTAATCCAAAGTTAGATACCCAGTTGGGAAGCAGGGCAGGGGACAAGGATCTGGACACCTGATACTTAAACTAGCATTAAAAAAAAAAATCATACTGCTCCAAGGAACAAATCAGAAAGTACTACAGGAAGTGTATAGGAATAATATGTGCTATGAAAATATAAGATGTGTTACTATTCTAGCCTAGTCTCTGATAAGTTCAAAAATTAGTCTATTCTTTGATGATCCTAGATACAAGGAACCATTTTTATTCTATGTGACTCATTTGAAAAGTAGACTATAAGGAATTAAGGTTAAAAATATTTGATGTTTGTGGATTTACTGGCTTTATATTTAAAGTCATAGTTATTCTTTTAAAAATATATCCATCTGAGTAGGTTTAATGCCCCAAAGCTACTTTTAGGAACATCTATTCATTTTCCATAGCAACCTCATGAGAATTCAGTGAGCAACTGAAATCAAATATACCAACACAAATGTACATTCACATTCAAATAAGGGACATTTGTCATGGGTTATCTTTAAGTTATCTTTTGGTTGATCTAATTTGATGGTTTCATGAGTACATTTCAGTAAACTCTGAGATTAATTTTAGACATGATTTAAATCCAAACAAAAAATGCAATCTGTATTGGAGTAGTTCAAGGTAATTTACACCCTGTTACAGGTAAAATCCACAGCAAGCCCATAAACAATGTATTATCACAAGATTTCCCTCAGGATTTTAGGTCAGAGAGGTCTGGAGAACATTTCTGCATACAGCATTATAGAAGGATAATAAATCCAAAGCCCTCCACATTGTGATCTTGGAAATGTTAAGGTTGACAAGTTAATCACAAAAGCAAGAAATAAGCAAATTTAAAATTTTCATAGCAGCAGGACTGCTTGCAACACCATTCTAAATATTATCATAAACAACCTAGAAGCAAATGCAATGTCATGGATCTAAATACTAAACCAATGAGCCATAACTTTGTTTGTTTGGAATAAATGCTGAAATATTGATTTTATATAAATGTACATCAGGGCTACTTGAAAACTTTGGGAAAAGTAGTTTTTAAGAGTTTCATACTTTTGCTAACATTTTAATCATGTTCCATGTGCCTCTATACCTCACTTGCATTCCACCTCCCCTGCATTCTTGATATCTAATGGCATATGCACTAATTTACAGTTTTTTAGTGGACCGTGGCATTTGTCTCTTTTTCTCTCTCCACAGTTTATTTTCTATTGATATGTTCCCTTCTATTTTTTCCTCTTCACTCTTTTTTTTCTGAAAAATTCAGTGCACAAAATTCCTTAGGTGGAGCAAGCAAGGTCAGTCCACACTAGGACTCAGGGCACCACGATGACAGAGTGAGGGAAGTGGGTCCCTACCCAGGTGAAGAGGACACCCACAATACAGCAGCTAGGCACTGGGGTGTCAGCACCCAAGGTGGTTAAGGAGGGTGTCTGTGCAGGGCAAGGAGCAGGTGATTGGTTTCACATAGAAAGTTCATTGAAAGTAAGTATATCCCCCATTAGAGGAGCTGGGCTTCTCACTATCCAACAGGGAAATCATAAACATGGAAAAGGGGGAAACTAGAATGAACTCTGTAGTGTTGGGCTAGAAGTAAAGATATAAAGGCTATGAACTACTAGTTCATGACCTATAGCTAGGCAGATCAATAGATAGAAGGGTGCGAGACATACTGCTCAGAGAATCTCAGAGAATGTTGGAGACACATCAATAAAACACAGATACCTACTAGTGGCCAAATTTGAACATCAAATCTGACCCACTGGCCAAAATTAAACATCAAAATATTTGATAATAAAAGAGTATATCTATATCTAACTGTATAAACTAGGAATCCATGAGTTTATGTAAATATGAATAAATGTATATGGAAACAGATACATTGAAAGTTTAATGAGAAACAGAAATACGTACATGGTCTCAAAGTATTTCCCCATAGAAAGTGAAGTCGCTGAGTCGTGTCCAACTCTTTGCGACCCCGTGGACTGTAACCTACCAGGTTCCTCTGTCCATGGGGTTCTCCAGGCAAGAATACTGGAGTGGGTTGCCATTTCCTTCTCCAGGGGATCTTCCTGACCTAGGGATGGAACCTGGGTCTCCCACGTTGAAGGCTGACACTTTACCCTCTGAGTCACCATAAAGTGAGACAAATTGACACCATGCACCACCTGATGTGTTGTAATATGAAGAACGAGCATCATTCTGCGGTATTCCTTCCAGAGATAAACAACCCAAGTCTCTACAAAACAGGGCTTCCCTGGTGGCTCAGAGGGTAAAGAATTGGCCTGCAATGCAGAGACCTGGATCCAATTGCTGGGTTAGGAAGAACTCCTGGAGGAGGGCATGGCAACCTACTCCAGTATTCTTGCCTGGAGAATCCCCATGGCCAGAGGAGCCTGGTGGGCTTCAATCCATGGGGTCACAAAGAGTCGGACAGGACTGAGCGACTAAGCACAGCTACAAAGCAACAGAAATTCTACAAAACAACTGGTCTTAGATGTTCAAAAGGTGTTAGGCTCATGAAAATCAAGGAAAGACTACTGAACAGTCACAGACTGAAGGAAACTAAAGACATGAAAACTAGATACAGAAAAGGATTCTGAATCATGTCTTTTTTTCTATAAAGGACATGATTGGGAGAACTGGTGATGCTTGAATTGGATCTAAGAATTTAATGGTGGCACTGGCTTATGTGCCACCAACACTCATTCAAGAAACTAAGATCATGGCATCCGGTCCCGTCACTTCATGGCAAATAGATGGGGAAACAATAGAAACAGTGACAGACTTTATTTTCTTGGGCTCCAAAATCACTGCAGATGGCAACTGCAGCCATGAAATTAAAAGAAGCTTGCTCGTCGGAAGAAAAGCTATGAAAAACCTAGACAGTGTATTAAATTGCAAAGACATAACTTTGGCAACAAAGGTTTGTACAGTCAAAGGTATGGTTTTTCTAGTAGTCATGTATGGATGTGAGAGCTAGACCACAAAGAAGGATGTGAAAGTCGCTCAGTAGTGGCCGACTCTTTGCAACCCCATGGACTATACAATCCATGGATTCTCTAGGCCAGAATACTGGAGTGAGTAGCTGTTCCTTTCTCCAGGGGATCTTCCCAACTCAGGGATCCAACCCAGGTCTCCCGCATTGCAGGCAATTGTCTTTACCAACTGAGACACCAGGGAAGCCCAAAGAAGGCTGAGCACCAAAGAATTGAAACTTTTGAACTGTGGTGTTGGAGAAGACTCTTGAGAGTCCCTTGGACTGCAAGGAGACCAAACCAGTCAATCCTAAAGGAAATAAGTCCTGAATGTTCATTGGAAGGACTGATGTTGAAGCTGAAACTCCAATACTTTGACAACCTGATGCGAAGTACTGACTCATTGGAAAAGACCTTGATACTGGGAAAGACTGAAGGCAGGAGAAGGGGGTAACAGAGGATGAGATGGTTGGATGGCATCACCAACTCAATGGACATGAGTTTGAACAAGTTCTGGGAGATAGTGATGGACAGAGAAGCCTGGTGTGCAGCAGTCCATGGGGTTGCAAAGAGTCAGACACAACTGAGCAACTGAAGGAC
The DNA here is from genome assembly GCF_019320065.1 of Cervus canadensis. NCBI lineage: Eukaryota > Metazoa > Chordata > Mammalia > Artiodactyla > Cervidae > Cervus > Cervus canadensis. The sequence goes on along the minus strand of NC_057409.1, from coordinate 31,407,539 downwards.
AATGACTGGCTTATGTTGGAAGATGTCCTTGTTTGTAAAGTATGCACACAAAATTATCTGAGATAATGGGGCATCAATCTCAATGAGCTCTCGAAAAAATATATATTTGTACTGTTCTTTAAATTTGAGCAACTTTAAATTTGAAATTATTTTAAAATTTAAAAAAATTGAAATCAATATAAAAGTTAATTCCTTTTGAAAATCCAGAACCACTTTTTAAAAAACAGCAAAAGAGAAGGGACGAGGGACCAAGAAAAGAGATTTAAAAAAAACAAAAACACGCTTTATATCCAAGGACGTCTATCTTTTGCATGCATACAGTAAGGTTTGGAGAATTAATGATGATAACAGGCCTTTCAGTGGCCTTGAAATCAGTAAGGTCATCCACTCAAAATTCTAGGTTTAGATCTTAATAAATTCCTTGAATAAACCAAATGTAAATTCACTCTAAATTTTCCATTTAATGCTGATCTGTAGTAATTTTTAACTCAATTGAATTACCTAGAAACATTTACCTCTGTATTTGCTGAGAACTATTGTTTCAAATCTTTAAAAAACTTTCAAATCTAATTTTCTAAAAGAACCTTGGCAAAGCACATAATTTCAACTTTATGTCATTCACATTCCACTACTTTGTTAGAACCTTTTATTTTAATTATTGTTAGTCCTCCTAATTCTGTATGTAGCCACCATTTTTATTATTTTCATTAAAAGTAAATAATAAAATAAGATACAGTAAACTTTAAACTACTGTATTACTATATATTTAAACATTTGAGAAAATTCCTGTTATTTGAATGCCTGTGAATCAGATATTCACTCTCTAGTCTTAACCATGTTGTTGTTTGTTGTTCACAGGTTAAGTCCTGTCCCACTCTTTGTGACCCAAGGACTGCAGCACGCCAGGATTCCCCGCCCTTCACCATCTCCCGGAGTCTGCTCAAACCCATGTCCATTGAGTCGGTGATGCCGTCCAACCGTCTCATCCTCTGCTGCCCTCTTCTCCTGCCTTCAATCTTTCCCAGCATCAGGGTCTTTTCCAATGAGTCAGTTCCTCGCATCAGGTGGTCAAAGTATTCGAGTTTCAGCTTCAGCATCAGTCTTTCCAATGAATAGTCAAGATTGATTTCCTTTAGGATTGACTGGTTTGACCTCCCTGCAGTCCAAGGGACTCTCAAGGGTCTTCTCCAGCACCACGATTCAAAAGCATCAGTTCTTCAGTGCTCAGCCTTCTTTATGGTCCAACTCTCACATCCATACATGACCACTGGAAAAACCGTAGCTTTGACTAGAAAGATCTTTGTCAGAAAAGTGATGTCTCTGCTTTTTAATACACTGTTTAGATGTGTCATAGCTTTCCTTCCAAGGAGCAAGCATCTTTTAATTTCATGGCTACAGTCACCATCTGCAGTGATTTTGGAGTCTTAATCATAAATGTCATCATTTCCAATTGTCTGTGCTTGGCTTGGGCTTCCCTGGTGGCTCAGGCAGTAAAGAATCCACCTGCAATGCAGGAGACCCAGGTTTGATCCCTGGGTCTGGAAAATCCCCTGGAGAAGGTCATGGCAACCCACTCCAGTATTCTTTCCCAGAAAATCCCATGGACAGAGGAGCCTGGTGGGTTACAGTCCATGAGGTTGCAAAGAGTCAGACACAATTGACAAACTAACACTACACTACTACTATTCTTTGCCCACCTCACAGAGTCACATTACCTATCTTCATCTTATTGAAATTTGACTTTGTACCCATTGCACTAGAGTGGTTTGAAGTTAATTATGTCTGAAATAAATGATACTGAATATCAGGACAATTTTCAGATTTCAATGGTGATTCTTTTACTTAACTCTGAAAATAAGAGTAAAATGTTTAGCATAAAGAGTCTCGTTTTCCCTCCAGGAAACCATAGTCTTGGAGAGTCTTAAGAAAATTTATGGTTTTATATACACCACAGTAGTCATTTATATAAGGCTTATACATTCATTAATGCAATAAAAAATTATTGAGCTCCTATTGGTACCAGACAATGAGGATAAAACAATTAAAATTTTCAGTCTTTTAAGGATGGTAAACATGAAAAAAAATTATAACCAAATGTAATGGATAACACCAAGACATAGGAAGTCAAGAGTCTCAAAGGAAGATAAAGGAAGAGAAGCTGAATCTAAAAGCTAAAAGATGAAAAGGGGTCAGGCAGAAGAAAGGATATGTGTGCTGGATGGAATGTAAGAAAGAAGTGTTTCCTCAGGCAGAGGAAATAGATGGGTGAAGACACAGATGGGAAGTGAAAGTGAAAGTCGCTCAGTCGTGTCCGACTCTTTGCGAACCCATGGACCATACAGTCCATGAAATTCTCCAGGCCAGAATACTGGAGTGTGTAGCCTTTCCCTTCTCCAGGGGATCATCCCAACCCAGGTATCAAAGCCAGGTCTCCCGCATTGCAGGCAGATTCTTTACCAGCTGAGCCACAAGGGAAGCCCACAGATGGGAAAGAGGGTAGAATATTCCAGGAGAAGAATTAAGTCCAGAACGACTGGTACATCCAAAATTTGAGAATATGTCTCTGCAACCTGCTTATGCAGCCTGTACTTGAAAGTTTCCAGTGACTAAAGGTTCAATATTTTATGAGACTTCCTCATTACTGGACAACTCACACTGTTCTTTCTTTCTTTCTTTTTATTTTTGCTCATATCAAGGTGATGTCTTCCTTCCCATGACTAACACTCCTTTGTCTTAGTTTACCTCCCCCCTTTACAGAAGTATTGTACAAGTATTCAATTAGAGACAAAGTCCTCTTTTCTCCTGGATACTAATGCCAGTTCCTTCAGTAATTCCCTATTAAATATGATTTCAAAGTATTTTCCCCAGGATGAATTCTTGTTGTCAGTGATCTTCTTAAAATTAGTATCAATGGAGCAGTTTCTCAGAGCCATCTGAGGTGTTGTCCCTCCCAGTCCTCATTTTGCTCCAAAGAAAACTTAACTCACAACTCAGGAAAAAAAAAAAATTAGTATCAAAATAAATAAAGCCTTAACAATAAATGATAACAGCTAATATTTAGCTGTGCAAGATGCTACATTAAACACTTCACATGCTTCCCAGGTGGCTCAGTGGGTAAAGAACCTGCCTCCAATGCAGGAGAGGCAGGAGAGGTGGGTTCGATCCCTGGGTCGGGAAGATCCCCTGGATCTGGAACAGCAACCCACTCCAGTATTCTTACCTGGGAACTCCCATGGACAGACAAGCCTGGTGGGCTACAGTCCATAGGGTCGCAAAGAGTGGGACACGACTGAAGCGACTGAGCACATCACATGCACACACTTTATCTGATTTAATATAATCACCTTATCCCTCTTGCAGATGGGAAATTCGAATCTTAAAGAGATTAAATAAGCCTTCATTCCATAAGCCACTAAGTGCTACAGCTGATATTTGGACCCAGGGAGCCTGACGTCACCACCTGTACAGTTAACCATTAAGTTTTGTGGCCAAACCACTACAGAACAGATTATTAGCTCTCTGACTGCAATACTATACTTTTATTAGTTCAGCCTGTGAGAGTACTAAAAGTCATTTAAAGGTCAAGCTGTAACCTAGAATCATAACTTTTTTATTACAAACTTGAAAGTAAAAATCACCCAACCTTTCATACACATCCTTTTTTTCCCTCTTCTATTCCTTTCTTTTCCATTTTCTCTTAAGTCAAGGATGACTGTCACTTGGTGTCAGCAAGGGGATTCCAAGGCTCATTTTCAGAAGACTGATACTTCAGATCTGGAATAAACTTTAGTTTCACCCCGAAAACAAGGAAACAAAAAGTGACACAGAGTTCTCAGATAATTGGGCTTTCTGTTAATGAACACTGCCATCTACATAAAAACCCATCTAAAACTGGGATCAAGACAATGTTCTGAAATCCATGTTTATAGATTATAATACAATTTGAAGATTGGCAAACTTTCTATGGTGTTTATGAAAACAGCACATTTTTATTGGGCTCTAAGCTAATTTATTTCTATATTTCTAAAACATCTTTATCTCATTTACTTTTTGCTTGACTAAACTAATAAGTGGGAATACCAGACCACCTGACTTGCCTCTTGAGAAATCTGTATGCAGGTCAGGCAGCAACAGTTAGAACCGGACATGGAACAACAGATTGGTTCCAAATAGGAAAAGGAGTACATTAAGGCTGTATATTGTCCCCTGCTTATTTAACTTATATGCAGGGTACATCATGAGAAATGCTGGGCTGGAGGAAGCACAAGCTGCAATCAAGATTTCAGGAGAAATATTAATAACCTCAGATATGCAGATGACACCACCCTTATGGCAGAAAGTGAAGAAGAACTAAAGAACTTGATGAAAGTGAAAGAGGAGAGTGAAAAAGCTGGCTTAAAGCTCAACATTCAGAAAAGTAAGATCATGGCATCCAGTTCCATCACTTCAGAGCAAATAGATGGGGAAACAGTGGCTGACTTTATTTTGGGGGACTCTAAAATCACTGCAGATGGTGATTGCAGCCATGAAATTAAAAGACTCTTATTCCTTGGAAGGAAAGTTATGACCAACCTAGACAGCATATTAAAAAGCAGAGACATTACTTTGTCAACAAAGGTCTGTCTAGTCAAGGCTATGGTTTTTCCAGTGGTCATGTATGGATGTAAGCGTTGGACTATAAAGAAAGCTGAGTGCCAAAGAATTGATACTTTTGAACTGTGGTGTTGGAGAAGGCTCTTGAGAGTCCCTTGGACTGCAAGGAGATCCAACTAGTTCATCCTAAAGGAGATCAGTCCTGGGTGTTCATTGGAAGGACTGATGTTGAAACTGAAACTCCAGTACTTTGGCCACCTGATGCGAAGAGCTGACTCATTTGAAAAGACCCTGATGCTGGGAAAGATTGAGGGCAGGAGGAGGAGGGGACAACAGAGGATAAGATGGTTGGATGGCATCACCAACTCAGTGGACGTGATTTGGGTGGACTCTGGGAGTTGGCGATGGACAGGGAGGCCTGGCGTGCTGCGGTTCATGGGGTCGCAAAGAGTCGGACACGACTGAGTGACTGAACTGAACTGGAACTAATAAAATGTGCATGTCTGTTATGTGCCAGGCACCATAAAGAACAAGCAGATTCAAATGTTTGGAACAATTAAAAGGGCTTAAGGGGGTAAATGTATATGGATCCAAAAGTCATAAAAGGGCTTGGAACATTTGACCATGTAGCTGAGTGAATTGTGCAAGATCAAATTAATTTAATATGATTTAAAATTCAATTTGGAATTTGAGTTTAATTCTAAAGTGTTTAATCAGAACACTATTTTAATGCATGGACCAACCTGTTCAAAATTTTTAAGTCTTCCTTTTTCTTTAGCCACTGTGAGAGAAAGTTAAATGAGCAAGGAGGAAGTGTCAAATTTGATCCAATGTTAAAAGTTTATCAAGTTGTGGGAACATCTATGATAGAAAAACTAGGTCTGTCATCAACTGAGCGAAAATGTGAGCCGCCAGCTAAATAGTTACAAAAGCAGAAAATAAATAGGTGTGGTTACTTTTCTTTCTTCGGCTCATAGGTCTGGAATTAGATTCCACTTCTATAGAGACTTGTAGTCACTTCTTGATATGCCTATTTAGAACTCATCTTCTTAACGAAGGATAAATTCTTGCCTTGCACTACCTAGTCTTCAAGCTGCCAGTCTCTTTGCTGTCCCAGGACTCTGCTTCCTGTCATTAACTGGCATATCATTAGGTGAGCCTCCCTGTTGCTAACTATCTCCGGTGGAATGTATGCTCATTTTTCCATTATTTTTTTAGAGTTAAATTACAAGCCCAGCAGGGTAGCAACTTCATCTAACTGATTTTCTCTATTACCTAACATTTCTGTTGGTGTCTAATGTATTCTTTTCACACTCTTCCAAGTATTCATTTTTTGCAATATGATTGAGAATTGACATTACCACTAATGTTAAAAAACAGCAATATCTAAAGTCCCCTTAGTGAATATGATCTCTTTGTTGATGGGCTGAACTCTGAGCAGGGATTAGAAAATATTGGGAATGGAAACTAAACTTAGGAGCAATAGAGAAACAGCAGGAGGTAATAGAAAGAAGAGATCCATTTTTGGTAAAATCTAACTTTGCATTTTAAAATTCACTATATGATGCTGGACAGGTTCCCTTGAGCTCTCTGGGACCCTGTAAAATCAAGGCAGTTAGACAATTCCAAATAGTTCAGAATTCTGACATTTGATTTTACAAAAGAGAAACATTAGCTCTAAGAATAATTTTGATGGAAGTCACCTCAAAAATTAAAGATTCTGTCTTCCCTTTTTTGCAGCCAGCTCACCTCTGAGACTGTACGGTGTTTTTAAATTGTTCTTTCAGTTTCTAGTCTAATACATACTTTTATAATAAGCTTCCTAACTAATCCCCATTCAACTTTAATCATTTTTACCATATTTCTACTTGTTTTTTCCTTGTATTAGTTTCTCCATTTGTAGATTCCTAACTTATTCCTCTAGACTATCCTTTCCATTGCCTTGCTTTGTGATAGACTCTCTTGAAAACAAAGTGAAAGAGGATGTCATGGAGGTGATGCTAGCATTTTTCTTTAACATTCACTAAGGACTATACATGGGCTTCCCTGGTAGCTCAGCAGTAAAGAATCCACCTGCAATGCAGAAGGCATAGGAGACGTGGGTTTGATCCCTGGATTGGGAAGATCCCCTGGAGGAGGGCATGGCAACCCACCTCAGGATTCTTGCCTGGAAAATCCAATGGACAGAGGAGCCTGGAGGGCTACAGTCCCTGGGTTGCAAAGAGTCAGACGTGACTGAGCATGCACACACACAAGGACTATACATCTCTAGTGCACACAACTTAATTTCTATTTTCCTAAGAGTATATTTTTAAAGTGCCATATTCAGAATAACTGCTAATAGAGATAAAAATACTTGCACTTTAAATAACTGTTTGATGGATGACAATAGTCCAGTTTCTATATACAGACTATATCCCCTCTCAAAGTTATATCCTCCTTTTAACATTCAGTCTTTTAATTTGTCTATATTTTCTCTTTTAATATTTGTAAAACTCTTATCTCCTTCAATATTTTTCAATTCTAATTTTCCAACCTCTTGAGTTTCTCTTTCTTCCCTCATAAGTGACATTGACCCATGTATTTCCTTCCACCTATTTTGTCATCAAGCTTCTTTTCTGGTACCAAGATAGAGGATTGGCTCCAGGTAAAACTATGAGAAAGTGAAGTGAAGTCACTCAGTCATGTCTGACTCTTTGAGACCCCATGGACTATAGCCTACCAGGGTCCTCTGTCCATGGGATTTTCCAGGCAAGAATACTGGAGTGGGTTGCCATCTCCTTCTCCAGGGGATCTTCCCAATCCAGGGATTGAACCCGGGTCTCCCTCATTGCAGGCAGATGCTTTACCATCTGAGCCACCAGGGAAGCCCTAAAAACTATGAGAAAGTACACCTTTATTTGTCCTCTAGCCCTCCACTTAGAATTGTCCTTCCTTCTCCTTTTGGCACCACCATTTTCTAAAGGTCTCATGTGTCCCTCTAGTTGCTCATAGTGGATTCAAGTGGGCCTTCGGTATAGTCCCAAATTTTAGACTTTTAATGATCTCACTTTCTGCAAACCAAGACTTATCTGTCCTAGGTCACATTTTTTTAAGGTGCTCAAGGAAATTGGTCCTGAATATTCATTGGAAGGACTGATGCTGAAGCTGAAGATCCAATACTTTGGCCACCTGATGCAAAGAACTGACTCATTGGAAAAGACCCTGATGCTGGGAAAGATTGAAGGCAGGAGGGGAAGGGGATGACAGAGGATGAGATGGTTGGACGGCACCACCGACTCAATGGACATGAGTTTGAATAAACTCCAGGAATTGGTGATGGACAGGGAGGCCTGGCGTGCTGCAGTCCATGGAGTCACAAAGAGTCGGACAAGACTGAATGACTGCAGTGAACTGAACTGAAGATCTGAATCATCTGATGTCACAAAATGAACTAGTAGTTCATGTATTCTCTTTCCCTAGTCAAAATATATTACTGGGGACTTTCAAGGATTCTGGCTACATAGGAATAATGTAAGTCATCACAGTGAAAACATTTTAGCATGCCTGATGTCCTTCTTCTTTAAATGTGCCATGTCCAGCAGAAATTGACTAAAATGGAGAAAAGCTCTAGAGTAGAATATTGATATGCCAGTTACTTAACAGAATAGGAAGGAACTTATTAAAGCTTCTAAAGATAAAATTTCTCAATGAAAAAGTTTATTTACCTGAGGGATTTTATTTTTAATTTTTAGGTAAAATGGAGTTGTAAGGAAAATGTACCACTTCAGCATTCAGCTTATCAGCAATAGTTACAAGTTTTCAGTTTCTTTATTCTTTTAGTTTTAACTACTGAGTTTTAATCACTTAGGAATTTTACTGTATATCAATTTCTTCCTCTCTCCCACACTCCCTTCACCTGAATTTCCTTTCACCATTTCTTTAAGTAAAATATGACACAGACATTTTCCCAAATCCATCTATAATTTATTTGCCAAATGTCTCACCATTTATACAGCACATTTGGTTCTTGCCACCCTAGGAGGTAGATATGGTAGACCATTTCCATATTTAGAAATGGGAAAACCAGTGCTCAGAGAAATTGTGATATGACATTTAAGTCATGTGGCTGGTGAGGAACAGAACCAAGAAGGTAATTCTTGTCTTCTGACCACAAGCACCAGACTCTTTCCCCGCTAAATTTCACACAGAACCTACCATGGGAAAATTATAGAAAGTTTCACTTTTGTGTTGTTTCCAATTTAAAAACTGAAATAAAAATACTAATGATTTAAAATTTTATGTTCAATACCCACACCCATACAATCACAGAAAGCCTTGTGATTTTAAATCCTACCCACCAAATTCACAAAGGCAAATCAACTTCTCCCTATTAATGTATACATCAGAACACTTAAGTAAAGTGTCAGGCACTGCAAGCAAACCTAGAGTGAGATAAGATATATAGACACAACTTTGGCATATTATTTGTAAATATTTATATTATTCATTTTAGGCTGGGATAAATTATACTGAGTGCCTTTTGGATTTCTCCAGTTTTCTAACATTCTTCTCAATATGCGATAACCTCACAAAAGTCAGGTCCTTTCTGTCTCCTGGTACCCTATCTGGTGAGGATTTCACAGCTGGCTATATAATTTAAAAAGCAAACATGAATGTAAGAGCTCAAAAAATAAGCAGACTGAAGCAGTAAAGTGATTCAATAACACTCTTAAAGCTTGGCATATATATTGACCCTTGTTTGGCATTTCTAGTAAATAATTTTTAAATACTCAAAATTTCTTAGATGATTTTCTATACCAACAGCCCTCAAACTACTTTCTTCCTACATATTTCTTATCAACCCACATTTCTATCACTTTTGGTTTTCAAGTACATTTCAGTCCCATTTATTGAAAACTTTCATCTGAAACTTTTCTTCATCTCATTTTTAACAATTTGTTAAGAAAATTCCTGAAAGCATGTGGCCCCAAATCTAGAATTCAGCACAAGTTCCAATTCAACCAGTAACAAGATGTATCCGTTTCTTTGCCCAGGGCATGTCCTGGTTTATTCTTTTAATTTACTGAAATCAAAAGGCAGCTCTGGGAGCATGTTTAGACTCGCCCCATGAGCTGTAAAACAGATGCAGAGATGATTTCTAAATATCTTATTCCTGCTTTAGAAAGTGATTTAAAACTCTTCTCTTTTTACCTCTCATTAACTCTACATTTTAAAACGGTCTGGAACACTGCCCCCATGACCCCACTCCTTTGTTTTACTCACCGGCTGCCTTTTGACACCCAGCCAGTTTTTCCAGACCAGAACCCGAAGCTGATGAAACTGGGAAGCCATCCTTCAAGATGCCACAAACAAGAGAATTCCTCTTTTGTCCTCCAGCCCTCAAAGGAAGAATTGGTTCCCCGTCCAACTTGCTGTGTGTCAATGGGTCAGAAGCCTATTCATGGCATAGCTTTCCTGGGAGCTGGGGTTAAGAAACCCACAGATCTTCTCTTCCTGCTGGATTTTTCTCTTGGGTTAATCCTGCCCAAGGAGCACTTCTCAACCAGCTCTTCCTCTCAAACAATGAGCCAGGCCAGGATCTTGTGGTGATATTCACTAATTTTAAAATAACATCCAGTAGCTGCCTGTTGCATGAAGTCCAGACTCAAGAGAGAATGAATATCATTCAGATAATGCCCTACTGGAAAAAAAAGCTGAGCCCACACCTCCTACTCTCCATAAAATTAACTGCCTATCCACACCTTCAAGAAGGTGTCACCTGCTCTGGACACGTCATAGGAATTAGGTGGGACCCTTGCCAGGCCAGTAGGACTTGTCCTACATTCTCTCACCTTCTTCACTACATAGTGCCCGTTCTGGCAGAGGCAGGGCACAGAGAGCGCATTACAGACTCTGGGACTAGTGGCTGTCATAAAAGAGTGTCATTGAGATGTTTTACGTCCATGAGGCCAGAGCTCAGTTGAAACACTTTGAGGCTCAGCCCATCATGAGATATCCTAGAGATGGTTTCAATGCTTAAAGTGAAGTTAATGCTTTGATCTGGGGGGAAGTGACTATGCTGGCTTCTGTCACAACTTGATAGGTTACCAAAAAATGCAGAAAATAAAAGGCAACCTATAGGTGACAATAATGACACAGTAGATTGATTCCCTCATCTGGGGGCCAGGGATTCATGTGTCTATTACAGGAGAGCCATGTTGTTTCAGACTTCATGGTCAAAGGAGACATAGGCTGACCCAGGATATTTCTGAGGGTATGATAAAATGAGTGAGTTCTAACTGCACTTGAAATCTCTAAATCAGCAGAAGGAATTTACTGGTGATTAAGGGAAAAGTAAAAGGTCTCGGGCCTGAATTATTCAAGGTACTTTATAATTAAGTATAAAGTACTTAATGATATTATAAATATAATTTTATTATAAATCACAAATTTTAATTGTGATTTAAGGTATATATATAATCCAGAACCCTGACATGAAAACTTTTAGGAATAACTTTGCTTTAACATCTTAATAACAACACATTCCCTCTGATATTCAATGCCTATACTATCTGCCTGTAGCCAATATAGTCCAATTTCACAATCCAATAGTCTATCATTAAGTGCCTGGCCACCTGCCAAACTGGCATATATTACAATACGCGAATATAACCTCTGCCTTCCCGTCCAGACTTGCTTATGCTAACTCCTCTACCTGGGATGCACACCTCCCTCTCAAAGCACCTCCCTCTCAAAACTATCCCCAAATTGACATCTTCCATGAAGCCTTTGTAGGTATACCCCAGAGGATATCCTCTCTCTTGCCTTTGAATCCAGTGTGGTTTTTTGTTCATATTTCTTTCAAGGAACTTGCATTTTTGCTCCATTGTGATTTTTATACAATCATTTTCCCCACACTAGATTGTAAATGCTTTGAGAGAATAGACTATTTTATATCACAATATTTTACACATGATCAATGCTCAGTAATGGCTGCTGAATTTAATGGAAGACAATATTCACTAGCCAAGACTAGTGAAACTCCACATTGGTCCTCACGCCTTTCCATGGCTGCTCCAGACTCTGTGAAATAAGTTAAAGCAATGTTTGAATTTTCCCTTCAAACCCAGAGCAAGTGCTGATTCAGCTTCCTGGTCCCTATGCCAACTCTGCTATATTGATGGCAGCCGGCCTGGGGCTGACTAGAGCCATTTTGGCACATGCCCATTCCAATTCTGGCTGTTTCCCTACTGTGAATCCCTTTTAAGCCCAATCTCCATGAGGCAGGCAGTCTTGAATATCTAGAATTTGGCCCTTTAATTCTTTTCTGGACAAGATTAAAGACAAGGTGCTCTTCAGACAGCCGAGGGCCACGGCAAAAATACCCTCCTTCACCACTCCTGGGATGCTGAGTCCAAAATTTATCAGGCTCTCTCCAGCTTTGCTGATGACTTGAGCTCCCGCTTCCCTGCATTCTTTCTCTGCCATCTGTCACAGTTTACGACTCACTGATGGTTTGGTTCACAAATAAACATTACTCAGCTGAGCAACAGGGTGGGATCTGGGGATATGACTCCGTATATCGAGAGAGACGTTATAGACACAGAATCAGTTTATTCATTCAGGTTATTTCAGGTTAAAAAGCACTGACTCACTGTGCCACTGATGCAGGTGAGAGGTCAGCTCAGAAAGTCCAAGATGGTTTTTCCCAGCAGCTGCTCAGGACCTCTCCAGTGAAGTCATGGAGATGTTTTGTTTTGTTTTGTTTTTTTAACTTCAGTTCAAGATTATCTCTCGGGATGTCCCCTTGTTCATATACCTTCATCTACTACCTCTAATATTCTGATGAAGATAATGCATTTTGTTATAATCCCTGACTCCCAGGAGATCTATTTCTTCAAAGTGATCTCAAAATGATACACTAGGTATTTAACATATGTAAGATATTCCTTTATATGGACTTCCCAGGTATCACAAGTGGTAAAGAACTCGCCTGCCAATGCAGGAGACATAAAGAGATGTGGGTTTGATCTCTGGGTTGGGAAGATACCCTGGAAGAGGGTATGGCACCCCATTCCAGTATTCTTGCCTGGAGAATTCCTTGGACAGAGGAGCCTGGCGGGCTACAGTCCATGGGGTCACAAAGAGTGGGACACAACTGAGGTGACTTAGCACTCAGCACTCATCCCTTTATACTTGATGACACACGATGTCCATAGCTCCAAACATCACCTACATTTCCTTGAAGACCGGGGTAATCTTTCACAAAACATAATTCAAAATAGTTTAAGTAGGATGACATAGACAATCAGATCTCCAAAATTTTCCCCACTCTGAATATCTATTTCTTGGCATTTATATCTTCTTTAAGCTTTTCAAATCTCCTTTTATTTTTTTAATTTTTATTTTATATTGGAGTATAGTTGATTTACAGTGTTGTGTTAGTTTCAGATGTACAGCAAAGTGATTCAATTATATGTGTGTGTGTGTATATATATATTCTTTTGCAGATTTTTTTCCCATGTAGCTTATTACAGAATATCAAGTAGAGTTCCCTGTGCTATATAGTAGGTCCTTGTTGATCATCTATTTTATAAATAGTAGTGTGTATATGTTAATCCCAATCTTCTGATTTCATTTTAAATTTGAGTTTAAAACCATCTTTTAAAATTCCATTGAGGAAAAGGCCTTGCTTAACATTACTTTTGGAAGCTATAGCTTACATAAATAGGGATCATAACCTCTGATCAAAATAGAACTTGAATTTGCAGCCAATTAGGCCGACTGCGCTCTTTTCCCCATAGGGGCTCAGTGTGCGATGGCTGCAGACAGCAGCCTCCGTGGTTGTGTACACAGCCTGTTCCTAGGACTGGTTGCCAAGGGACCTTGGAGACAACTTTTTCCAGTGGACATTCATGACTGGCATGCTGTCCCCGGTCTGGGCTTCAGACAGGTATGCGTGGTGCCTTTGGAAAGCCCTAGGACACAGTGGTCAGGGTCCACATGGGCTGAGTCATAATGTCCATCCACACCTAGTTGCAGAACAAGGAGCATGTGATTGAGGCCCTCTGCAGGGCCATGTTCAACTTCCCTGGTCAGTAGAAGATCCACATCTTCAAGAAGTGGTGATTTACTAAGTTTAGTATGAATGAATTTGAAAATATGGTGGCAGAAAAGTGGCTCATCCCAGATGGCTGTGAGGTCAAATACATCCATAATTGTGGCCCTCTGGACAGTTGGTGGACCCTGCACTCATGAGAGTTTGGGGGCTGTCCCCATCTTAATCATGCCCACCAATAAATGCTACCTTCCTGTCCAAAAAAGAAAAAATAGAACTTGAAGTAACTTTTAGACCAACCAAAAGGAAATGTTGGAGAAAATGTACAAGATGATGAATGACAGTGAATTCTATTTTATTTTTTTTGCATAGAGGAAGATGTAGTTTTGTGCCTAACTCCTGACTGTAGACTGGGATGTTACTGACAGATACTTTAAGATTTCCCCTGAGGGAAGAAAGAAAAATTTGGCAACCAGAAATATGCTGGACCCAGGACACACAGCTGATGAAAAATACATTTTTTAAGCAAAAACTAAACTGAGCAGCAAATACAAAAAGTTAGAACAACAACCAGAAATATGCTGGACCCAGGACACACAGCTGATGAAAAATACATTTTTTAAGCAAAAACTAAACTGAGCAGCAAATACAAAAAGTTAGAACAACAACCAGAAATATGCTGGACCCAGGACACACAGCTGATGAAAAATACATTTTTTAAGCAAAAACTAAACTGAGCAGCAAATACAAAAAGTTAGAACAACAACCAGAAATATGCTGGACCCAGGACACACAGCTGATGAAAAATACATTTTTTAAGCAAAAACTAAACTGAGCAGCAAATACAAAAAGTTAGAACAACAACCAGAAATATGCTGGACCCAGGACACACAGCTGATGAAAAATACATTTTTTAAGCAAAAACTAAACTGAGCAGCAAATACAAAAAGTTAGAACAATACAATACATGAAAGAACACGTTTCCAAGGCAAACCATTCAATATCATAGTAATCCAAGTCTATGCCCCGACCAGTAATGCTGAAGAAGCTGAAGTTGAACGGTTCTATGAAGACATACAAGACCTTCTAGAACTAACACTCAAAAAAGATGTCTTTTTCATTATAGGGCACTGGAATGCAAAAGTAGGAAGTCAAGAAATACCTGGAGTGACAGGCAAATTTGGCCTTGGAGTACAGAATGAAGCAGGGCAAAGGCTAATAGAGTTTTGTCAAAAGAACACACTGATCATAGGAAACACCCTCTTCCAAAACACAAGAGAAGACTCTACACATGGACATCACCAGATGGCCAATACCAAAATCAGATTGATTATATTCTTTGCAGCCAAAGATGCAGAAGCTCTATATAGTCAGAAAAAACAAGACTGGAAGCTGACTGTGGCACAGACCATGAACTCACTATTACCAAATTCAGACTTAACTTGAAGAAAGTAGAGAAAACCACTAGACCATTCAGGTATGACCTAAATGAACTCCCTTACGATTATACAGTGGAAGTGAGAAATAGATTCAAGGAATTAGATTTGATAGAGTGCCTGAAGAACTATGGAAGGAGATTCATAACACTGTACAGGAGGCAGGGCTCAAGACCATCCCCAAGGAAAAGAAATGCAAAAATGCAAAATGGTTGTCTAAGGAGCTATGAATAGAGCTATGTATAGTAGAGATGTAAGTAGCTATGAATAGAAGAGAAGCAAAAGGCAAAGGAGAAAAGGAAAGATATACCCATTTGAATGCAGAGTTCCAAAGAAAAGCAAGGAGAGATAAGAAAGCCTTCCTCAGTGATCAGTACAAAGAAATAGAGGAAAACAATAGAATGGGAAAGACTAGATATCTCTTTAAGAAAATTAGAGATACCAAGAGAACATTTCATGCAAAGATGGGCACAATAAAGGACAGAAATGGTATAGACTTAACAGAAGCAGAAGATATTAAGAAGAGGTGGAAAGAATACAGAGAAGAACTATACAAAAAAGATCTTCACAACCCAGATAATCATGATGGTGTGATCACTCACCTAGAGCCAGACATCCTGGAATGTCAAGTGGGCCTTAGGAAGCATCACTATGAACAGGCCTTAGAAAGCATCACTACGAACAAAGCTAGTGGAGGTGATGGAATTCCAGTTGAGCTATTTCCAATCCTGAAAGATGATGCTGTGAAAGTGCTGCACTCAATATGCCAGCAAATTTGGAAAACTCAGCAGTGGCCACAGGACTGGAAAATGTCAGTTTTCATTCCAATCCCTAGAAAGGCAATGCCACAGAATGCTCAAACTACAACACAATTGCACTCATCTTATATGCTAGCAAAGTAAGCTCAAATTCTACAAGCCAGGCTTCAATAATACTTTAACAGTGAAATTCCAGATGTTCAAAGCTGGTTTTGAAAAGGCAGAGGAGCAAAGATCAAATTGTCAACATGCCATTGGATCATCGAAAAAACAAGAGCGTTCCCCAGAAAAACATCTATTTCTGCATTTTGATAGCCAAGCCTTTGACTATGTGGACCACAGCAAACTCTGGGAAAACTCTTAAAGGGATGGGGAATACTAATCACCTTATGCATCTTGAGAAGTCTGTAGCGGTCAAGAAGCAACAGTTATGAACTGGACATGGAACAAAAGACTGGTTCAATTGGGAAAGGAATAGAATAGTCAAGGCTGTCTTTTGTAACACCGCCTGCTTACTTAACTTATTGCAGAGTACATCATGAGAAATGCTGGGCTGGATGAAGCAGAAGCTGGAATCAAGATTGCCGGGAGAAATAACCTCAGACATGCAGATGACACCACCCTTATGGAAGAAAGCGAAGAAGAACTAAAGAACTTGATGAAAGGGAAAGAGGAGAATGAAAAGTTTGGCTTAAAATTCAACATTCAGAAAACTAAGATCATGACATCTGGTCCCATCACTTCATGGTAAATAGATGGGGAAACAATGGAAACAGTGACAGACTTTATTTTTGGGGGCTCCAAAATCACGCAGATGGTGACTGCGGTCATGAAATTAAAAGACGCTTGCTCCTTGGAAGAAAGGTTAAGACCAAATTAGACAGCATATTAAAAAGCAGAGACATTACTTTGCCATCAAAGGTCCATCTAGTCAAAGCTATTATTTTTCCAGTAGTCATGTATGGATGTGAGAGTTGGACTATAAAGAAAGCCGAGCACTGAAGGATTGATGCTTTTGAACTATGGTGCTGGAGAAGACTCTTGAGAGTCCCTTGGACTGCAAGGAGACCAAACCAGTCCATTCTAAAGGAGATCAATCCTAAATATTCATTGGAAGGACTGGTGCTGAAGCTGAAACTCCAATACTTTGGCCACCTGATGCAAAGAGCTGACTCATTTGAAAAGACCCTGATGCTGGGAAAGATTGAAGGCCAGAGGAGAAGGGGATGACGGAGGATGAGATGGCTGGATGGCATCACTGACTCAATGGACATGAGTTGAAAGTAAACTCCAGGAGTTGGTGATGGACAGAAAAGCCTGGCGTGCTGCAGTCCATGGGGTCCAAAGAGTTGGTCATGACTGTGTAACTGAACTGAACTGAACTGAACTGAATCAAAAACTAAACTGCGCACTAAATACACAAAGTTAGAACAATACAATCCATGAAAGAACACATTTATCAGTAAGTTGTTTACAGATGTTATTCTTATAGTTGTGCTAAGAAATTAAATTACTCCATTTGGCAGGACTATGGTAATCTGCCACAGAACTTGGTTTTTCCAGTGCATCTGCCTAAGGCCAGCAGATCCAGATTGTCTTTAGGAAGGATTCTAAATTCTTGGTCCACAATATCTGCTTCCCACCCCTGTCTCACCTGTTGGTGACTCTATGTCTTTGGAACTGAAAGGTGCATCCCTTTATTAAGCAAGAGGTCATCATATCTGCCGGAACTTGCACAGTACTGATGCTCACTTCTCCAGCAATAAAAATAAAAATATAGCTTTATTGTGGAATAGCTTGTGGAAAATTAGTTTTTCAAGGTTTCTAGACTTCTGCCTTCCGTGTATGTGCATCCTATGTCGCTTCAGCCATGTCTGACTCTATGTGGCCCTATGGACTGTAGCCTGCCAGGCTCCTCTGTCCACGGGGATTCTCCAGGCAAGAATACTAGAGTGCGTCGCCATGCCCTCCTTCGGGGGACCTTCCTGACCCAGGGATCAAACCCGCATCTCTTATGTCTCCTGCATTAGCAGACAGGTTCTTTACCACTAGTTCCACCTGGGAAGCCCAAGTTTTGGAAAATTAAGCCATACTAAGAATTAGATTTGTGCACGCATAGTCATCCTCCTGAGGTTGGTCTCATCTACTAAACCTAATTAGGGGTAAGAGTTCTAATAAAGCTATACAATCATGTAATTGGTGGGCTATATTAAATGTTGGATGTGGCAATTTTTGTCAACCAGTCAAATAACACACTCCAGGACCAGGGCCTGAGGGAATTGATCCAACCACAGGTAAGATATTAATGTGGCAGAAATACATTAATTTTTAAAATAGTATTTATTAAAGGACTTTCCAGGTGGCACAGTGGTAAATAATTCACCTGCCAATGCAGGAGACTCAAGAGACATGTGTTTAATCCCTGAGTCAGGAAGATACCGTGGAGTAGGAAATGGCAACCCACTCCAGTATTCTTGCCTGCAAAATTCCATAGACTGAGAAGCCTGGCAAGCTACGTCCATGGGGTCACAAAGAATTGGATATGACTGAGCAACTGAGCACACACACAAAAACACACACACGTTAAAGATCTACAGTAATAATAATAATAAATCCTAGATCTTAAAGTCTTGTATATTAAACTAAGCACTGTATAATATGAATGTAGCACAGGTCTCATCCTGCAGTAGGTGGTCAATTAATGTTTACTGAATAACTGAGTAGCAAACATTTGTGACACATTTATTGAATCATTATATGAGGTCAATTATATAGAAACTGGCATCATCCCCATGTTCAGAGGAAGAAAGTAACATTCACAGAGATGCTTTAACTTGCCTAAGCTCTCCCAGTTAGAAGTGGGGTCGACGGAAACAGCAGAAAGGGAACCCAGACTGTGTGTCTGTACTTTTCCTCTCTGGGTCACACTACCTCCAGTCCTGTGTATTTCACTCCATGGGGAGAGCTAAGGAGAAGTGGAGAGAGCTTCAGGGTTTTTTCTGGTTCTCCAGGGGCCTACAAATCACATGGATTAAATTCTTTTAGTGCCAAAAATAAGCACACAAAGAATAACTACACCAGGGATTCAGGAAAAAGGAACACTGCTCTTTTCAGGCTTCTTGGTAGAGCATCAAAGAACTTCCCAGCCTGGTCCTTGCCAGCCCCATCAGGTGTCGTCTCTCCAGTCTCAGCCATCCCTCCTGCCATCTCCTGTAATGCCTTGGATGAGGACTATCTACTTTTTGGTTACTAGTCTCCCTCTGCCCAAAATAAAATCATGCTCCTTAAAAGACTGACTCAATTGTTAGTCTCTCTCTGAAGCCTTTCCCAGCCCCTCCACCTGCCACACCCCCCTCCTGGCTGAATTAATCACCCCTTCATCTGTTTTATCATAGACCACTGTTCAGAGTCAACTCCTGAATCAGCCTTTGCCACAGTCAGTTGACCTCCTCAACTATACTCCCAGCCCCTTGAAGAAAAGGACTGTACCCTATCAAAACTAAGGGTTAGAGATTAATTCTACATCCCTGGAGAATGGTGAGAACTCTGGCCTGATTAAATCTAAGAGATGGTTTGATGTGGTAAACAACAAAGTTTGGAGAGTGGGGGACCTTAACACTGAAGATCAGAGGATGCCATACTGAAGATGTAGAATGGCAAGTTCCTGGCAACTCTTCTAAAGAAACAGATGGGATAAAATTGAGACTGTGAGAAGATGAAAAAGGTAGCAGGACAACAAATTCAGGTTGAAACCTGAAACTTGTTTTGAATGGGAGAAAAAAAATGTGGAAATGAGTTAATGATGAAATGAAATAGTTTAGGAATTTTTATGGGAACCAGATCCATAATTTTAGTCCCTCACCTCCAAATTGGTTTTTATTTATAGCATCAGTGACAACTTATTTTTTCCTCACCATTGACTTTTTCATTTAGATGCTATGAGATGCCCATCACCCCTAGGATCTAATCTTTATAATAAACTTGTGATGTCAGATTACAGCCTCTGCTGTATAGATAAGGAGGCACAGGTCAAGTAGCTTTTCTGGGTTACACGGCTAATGAGTGTAAGGACAGTGATTTGAACCCAAGTCTCTGTGTTTGCAAAACCTGTTCTCCAACAGGCAAGCATGGATGAGAAAACACAGCAAGTGTGCGCATTTAACCTAGGTGGAAATGTAAAATAAGTTGGGAAACTGAAGCCAACTCATGGCAAAAATAACAGCATCATCCTTCTATGAGGAGGGTGGGGTTCCAACAGAGGCTTATGATAATGAGGCACTAATTGCTAATACCTCATTACCTAAGATCGACCTGTGATGAAAGGTGGTGATAGCCAATGCTATGAAACAGGTAGGTGTGAGGAAGGTATCAGATTCAGGATTTTCAGGTGCTTTATCCACACTGAGACACTCCAAAGATTATGTGGTTAGAATTGTGTTAAGAAGTGTTAGTCACTCAGCCGTGTCCGACTCTTTGTGACCACATGGACTATAGCCTGCCAGGCTCTTCTGTCCATGGGATTCTCCAGGCAAGAATACTGGAGTGGGTAGCCATTCCCTTCTCCAGGGGATCTTCCTGACTCAGGGATCAAACCCACATCTCCTGCATTGCAGGCAGATTGTTCACTGTCTGAGCCACCACGGAAGTCAAGAAGCAGCTGGTAACAATCTGATTCACAAAATCAGGAAGTAAAACAAATTTTAAGTAGGTTTAAACAAGACTCACTTCAAACTAAGTTAAAAGGCAACTTCTCTCTTCAAGATGATACAGTGGTACAGAATGCCCCATCACAAACAACATGGTCTTGTAAGAAGAACCATTTTGATATTAATAACTAATGATTATCTTATCATTGAGCCATGTAACTCTGGGAATTATAGAGTGATTAACAATCTTGCAAAGAATTACTCACCCACTCATCCAGGATAAGTAGTAATTTACTTGGTCAAACTGGTAAAGTGTGTTGAATTAATTTTACTACATATGATGCTATAATCTAGTGGGGATAAGAAACAGAAACTAATTGGTCCTTTTTTAGTCAACTCATTAAAACTTAAGGGAAGATTTGACGTATATGATCAGTTCTCCCTCCCACTCCCCACACACACACTTTTTGCAATATAAGTTTTAATCAATTCTCCACTTTAGAGGAAAAAGTGACAATGAAAAATACTATCATTGTTTTCTTCTCAACTTATGTCTTTCCCCACAAAAATACCTAACACAGCTTAAAAGACAAAGCTGTGTTTTTATCTAGTATTACTTCTTTATTTATCTCTCTAGGAGAGAACACTACTCCTAGATTAGAGAAGGAACTGGTCAATGATTTCAATTGGAACCAATAACAAAATTTTTTTGTTTAAAAGTCTGGTGATTCAAGCACTAATTGTCATGTCTGCAGAATTAAAGTCTGTTTTCATGCCCCTTCATGTGGCTCCTTTAATAGCATTTCCCTTTCATCAGGTGCCCCACAAGCCATATTTTGGAATGAAGGAAAAGAAAAGATACCAGAGAGAAATGGAAGGGAGTAATTTGTTTTTATGTATATCAGTATATGATAGTTTGACTTCTGAACAAGAGAATGTATTTTTTAAATAGAATGGAATAAATTCACAGCTCCATACTCAAAAAATCTATTTCTGTATGTGTGTATATAGATGTAAAAAATGCCCATATAGATTTTACAGATACAAAAGCATATGTATAAGTATATAAAAATATTCACAAAATTTTAGGCATTATATAAGCACACATGGATTGTAAATATGAAGAAATGGTGTATAATAAAAATGAAACATCTGGCCCTCCAGATACACATTTTAATGAGTGCTTTAATGATAGCATGTGACAAGTGGAACATATGGCATATCAGGGAAGTCTTGCTACAGAGAACTGGACAGATCTTTTGAACCAAATTTTGTAGCATCTAGATTTATCCACAGTATTTTTCTAAACTCACAAATTCAAAACCAATTTAAATTCAATAACTGAACATTTGCTAATTTTTTATTGTTTATACATTAAACTTCTTCCTAGGGGAAACACATGTAGCACAAAATGCATATATCTCAATCTAAAATGACAATTTGAATGACTGTAATGAAGCTAATCTTGCTCATTCTGCTAATACTCAGGCTTTCTCTTTGGACCATGGAACTATTTTAAAAGCTGGTTATGATCTATACAAAGGCCACAATAAAGAAGAAACTTGTTCAAAACTCTTTGAGAGGCTTGCAGAAACTTTCCTACAACTAAGGCTCTTATGGGAAACATAATCCCATTCTCACCTACAGCTTGACCTGCAAATCTTCAGCCTGCCTTCAATAATGAAAGCTCATTGCTCAGAGCAAACAACAAGCATTTTGTGTAGCACCAGGAGCCCCTGAAATGGAGTTCTTTTGATGCCATGGTTCTGCAGCCTCGGGAGGTCATTGGCAAGATGCCACTTTGATATAGCAACTTCATTCCCTAAACTAGGAGCCAAGTGAGAAATGCCAAATCATGTTGAAAGAGAAGGCACTGACTTACTATAAAAGGAGAGAACACTACAAGAGCTTATTTTAAAAGACTTGTTTGGACAAACAAGGAAGCAAGGCATTTGGAGGGAAAGAGCAGAGGGAGTTTAGTGAGGAAACAGACACGGAGGCCACTTTCCCTCGATTCTGGAGGCTCCAATGCTCTATCCAGAAAGTGGGGTAAGAGTTATGCTTAGCCCATAGATTTGTTGGGGAATTAAATTAAATGATCCAACAAATGCAGGCAACTAAATGTTAACTAGGTCCTTGCTGTGCCCAGTTCCAACATCTGCATTTGTGGCTTGAAATAACACCCTACGTAATCCAGATAAGAAACTCAACCCACCGGTGGTGTGTATACAAAAATAAAAACAAAGCTTCCCCTTATTGGAGATGAGTGGCTTACAAACTGGAGAGTGTGTGACCTCCCAGTCTCACCAATGTACCCTCTCTTCTTTCCCATCTCATGTCTTCTTCATTCCTCTCTTCTTCCTCCTACCCTGGGACAGTTAAAATCTTCCCTCTCTCTTGCTGAGTAGCTTTACTTCCTTCTCTGAGGCCTGAATGCCTCCTTCCCTCCAGATGCTAGAGGGATGCACTGACACCCCAGCTTACCAGTCACTAGGATAAGGCTGTTTTCTCACCATAAGAAACTCTGGTAGCTTCTGAAGAAGTAAAAATTTCACAAACTCCTTACAGTTAATTACTGTTATTACTTGCTAAAATAATGGTTGATCACTTGGAACCTCCAGAACAATGACAATCAAGGAATATAATGAGACTAATTCCATAGTAATTATTTCAAATTCAAAGTAACATTCAATCATAAAGCAGAATATATGAGATATTGTCATTTTCTGTTTCTTATACCCAAGGCAGTTTGAGTAGAATGGTAGACCCTTCTGGAATCTGTGACATTTTCTCAGGGGCCCATGAATCCCTTTTGAAGATTTAATATTTTGAGTCTTTCATGTTTATGATATTCTGAAAACCTAAAGTAAGTTTATTCTACCTCATCTGGATGACTATCTTATGAACAATTAAGTGTCAAATGATATGACAAAAATGTTCAACCTTTCAGTGAACTGATAAACTTATCTAGACCCTTTTCCTAATGTGAAAATGCCAATTATTACATATCTCTTGGAGAAGGAAATCGCAATCCACTCCAGCATTCTTGACGGGAGGATCTCATGGACAGAGGAGCCTGGCAGGCTACAGTCCATGGGGTCACAAGAGTTGGACAAAAACCACTATCACCACATATCTCTTATTATAACTCAAACTGAAAAGAATCTTTAAATTCCCGTACAAATTGTAAAATTAATACTCTGTGGCAATATTTATAACTTAATTTTTTTATTTTTAATATACATTAAGGCTTTGATTTAAATCCTCAACATTATATAGTGAAGCAAATAAAAAGACTAATTGCAGCGAGTCAGTAAGAAAACGTGGAAGTAGATTTAATGAGGAAATTACAACTGAAGCAACTTAGCAGCAGCAGCAGCATACTATCATGATAATGTTGAACAAATATGTACAAATGTATTTTAAAAATTGTAATTTCAGCACAGAGCAAAAAAATTAGCAGGAAATGACTTGCTCATGACACTCAATAAACCAAGATTTCTTGGTTATACTTTAAATTCAGAGAATATTGTTCTTTGAAGGCTTTCGATTAAAAGTCTGAACTAGCAAAGTTAGCTCAAAGCTTTAAAATAATTAAAAGTTTTAATTAATTAACAGCTTCAAAGCTTTAAAATAATTAATAACACCATGTATGATTTGTATGAACACGCATTTCCTACATTTTGAATGTACCAACTATACTGCCTCTTCTTTGTTGGTTAGAATCAATCCGTTTAAATATAAAAAAATAGCAGGTAAACATGGACATAACCTCTATGATTAAAGGTATGAAGGACAGAAAATCAGATCATAAGCAACACTGAGAAACTCGGGATGGACATTTTGGGACCTGAGATGATCTATAGATGTGTCACTTGGCTAGGCCCAATTTCCAGCTACTCATTCAAAGTCTAATCTAGGTGTTGCTGTGAAGGTATTTGATAAAAGTCCATTAACAGTTAACTTTAAGTAAGAGTATAATATTAATAGATTATCTGGGTGGGTCTGATTTAATGATTGAAAGACTAAGAGTGAAACTGAGGCTTCCCCAATAAAGAAGAGATTTAGCCTGTGGATGGAAGCTTCAGACAGTTCCAGCCTGTCCTTCCTGACATCCTGTACTACAGATTTCAGACTTGCCTGGCCAACTCCCACAACTGCATAAGCAATTCCTTGCAATAAATCTCTTAACATAGATCTCCCTCTGGTTCTGCTTTTCTGGTAGAACCCTTAGTGATACAGGGCCCCAGTAATCTGAGGACATGCATATGTTCAGCAATCATAAGGAATCAGTATCAAATAAAAATTTAAATCCAAAAGAACTTGGTAGTTATTTAAAAACTAACCTCTCACATGTTAAACTCACATTTTTAAACTCTTGATTTTTAAAAAAGTTTCTGAAACAGTTATGCTTATATTCAAATACTTCAAGAGAGAAAAAAAGAACTTGCTTTCAGTAATTTTAAAAAATGGTATCTACTTCTTATGAAGAAGCATTATTGATCATAAAACTGGGAAAGTTTCAGACAATTACTGTAAACTATATTGGATGAACAACAAAGAGACTGCAGTGTAGGGAAACTAACGCTGAAGAGATAATTTTAGCAAACAGCAGGTATAAGAATGACTTTCCAAACCATGAGAGAACTGTTTCAGGGGTTACAAGTCCAGAGAACAGACAAGATCTGTCACTCTAGTAGAAACCAATGAGGATCCATAACAAATGTGGATCTGTGAGCCTCCCATTTCCCAAAGACCACCATTACCTTGGGTCTTCATGCTTCCAGATCATAAAACCAGTGCTCAATAAACCTCTCATCATCTTGAAGAGGATCACAAGGAATGAGAAGAAATTTAAAAGACAGGATTTATTCCAAACACATGGAGCATCATAAAGACATTATTTAAGCTCGCAAGGACTGTTAAACTGCCTATCAGCAAGCCTGTAGAATTTTTTTCCCCTCCATGTTATCCAGTGGACTAAAATACTATAAAGAAGATACATTCTATTAGAGAAAATACAAGAAGCTGCAATTTAGTTACACATTTAATAGCAGCATGAGTAAAGTTTCAACTTCATCATAATAGAAGTGTTCTGGGCTCTTTTCTTGAAATAAATGGAACTGAGGTAGTAACCCATGTCAAATGATTTACCAAAACCTGCTCTCTGAATAGTGTTCAGGAATATACTTAAATGCAGACAGAAATGGCAATGCACTCCTGTATTCTTGCCTGGAGAATTCCATGGACCAAGGAGCCTGGCAGGCTACAGTCCATGGGGTCGCAAAGAGTCAGACTCGCAAAGAGCTACACTGAGTTACTAACACTTTCACATATACTTAAAGGATTTTTTGTTTGTTTGTTTTAAAATTATGGCAAGAGAGATTATTTAAAGTATGCCTACGGATAGAAAGACAATGGAATGGAATGTGTGACATCTGTTTCTTTTCAGATAACTTGGACTGAATTTGAATCACTGAGGTTTTAGGGTTGAGAACCAAAAACTGATGGAAATGTTCACAAGAGATTTCATTAAACTTTGAGTACAAGCAACGTTTCCTTGTTGTGTAGATGATAAAATGTAGCATAAAATTACAAGAACGAGATTGGTTTTCCTGTCAAACAAAAGTTGAGTCATTTATAACCAGGAATTAAGACCCTTAGTCCTTTTCAGACATCAAACCTTCTGGCACAGAGCAAGTTGGAGGAAAGAAAAGGCAAAGGGGATCTCAACTGATTAAGACTGACCCCTTAAGACGGCCAGAGTCCTTTAAGAGTTAGCATTAGTTCTTTAATAAGGAGGAAATGGGGCTTCCTACCAGAATTCACCAAGGCCTTTTGCAGCGGAACTGTTCTGAACTGTGGCTTTAGTCTCATTATTTAACTAAAGTATGCCCCACAGACTCAGCCATTGTAAGATGATGCATTGAATACCTGAGTGTCATTTCAGGTGTCCCTGAACCAGTGTGATTAATGGTTGTATTATATCATCATGTATGTTATCACTGTACCTAACCAGAATTTCATGGTCAGTAATAAATGCCATTTGGATGTATTATTATTACCTTCATTGTTCTTTTTAAATACTGGCAAAATTTCTAGATATCATTTGGAATAAAAATTTATGTGCTGGCTTATATACTGAAATTCTGTGTCAATTAACACACACACACACATATATATATTTATTAGAGTAAGAGTAAAATGTTGCTACAATGGTATGCTTTGGAAGCTATTAATTCAATGTAAAAAAAAACAGTTATTAAGAATTTTGAAGTCTTTAAGTAACTATGAAAATAGATTGACAGTTAATATGACTGTCAAGAGAGAATGCACAAGTTTGTGTGTTTTTACACAGACTGTGTGGCTGGCGACCAGTGGGCCTCATACCCTGGTATTTGTGCCTTTGTGTAGTACCTTCGCATACTTAATAGAATCCACCTTTCTTTGTAGGAGATCAATCAAGATGGCAGAGTGGGAAGATGTGGAACTCACTTTCTACAAAAACACATCAAAAATACATCCATATGTGGAAGAAGCTTCACTGATAAAATTGGAAACTGGCAGAGAGACTCTTGTAGAAACAAGGCTCTAAGAAAGATCCACATGTAACTGGGTAGGAAGGGAAGGGAAGAGAAGCAATCAGGTTGGGATCTATGCCCCGAAGAGGGGAGACTCGGAGACAAAGGGAGAATACATGAGCGGAGATCCACTCTGAGAATATAGGAGCAGTCTGAGCCACATTTTAGGAGTCCCAATCCTGGGTCCTACGTAGGGAAGATAAGCCCCCTCAGCTGGCTGAAGGGCTGCAGGGACTAAGTGGAGGGTTGTGGGAAGCCTGACTGAGCTCCGCTTGTGAGGAGTATGTGAGTGCTGGCTTGCTCCCAGGGCAGGGTGGAGAGGACAGACTGAGGACTGCTTCTGTTTTCCTGAGACCACCCAGGCCTGCATCCCAGCCTGAGCCAAGCAAACGTTCCAGCCACACCTACTTCACCTTGCAGCTCCACACTAGAGCGGAGGTTGCTGTGACTGGCTGGGAAGAGAGTTCAGACACAAGACACAGAGGTGACTCAGACCTCAGGCTTCATCTGCACGGGCACGGGCAGCCAAAGCTGGTGTTTACACGGGCAGTGCACCAGGGGTGGTCCTGATCTCTGACGGCAGCCAGACCGCCACAACCCATGTCCAGTGCGCTCCGAGAGCCACCTGGGCCCCACCTGCCCTGCGGCATGACCCCACCGCAGACTGGTGGGAGCGCGGGCTGGTTGCTGCGGTGAACCAAGGAGACCCAGATAGAGCAGGGGCTGCCGCTGCCGATGACGCCGGCACAGGCAGCACACTGGAGGCCACCTGAGTTCTGTGGCTGGCCTGCCGTGGCCCCTGACTGGTCACAAGCCTGGAGTCTGTATGGGCCCCTCTTGCTCCAACACTGCTCCCCTCTGTGGCAAGGATGCCAATGCTGGCAGAGGGGAGAACACATATTTAAAGGGAACAGAGTCAACTTGGACCCAATCCTCAGAGCTTCTGCTCCAACAACCTGGGATCTAACCCCACCCCTGATAAAGAGAGGGACAGCCCCTGAGCAGAGAGGAAATCCCACCTCACAACCACCTCCAGCTCTAGCTCCTTTGTCTCCAGCCCCCCTCCCTACCACAGTGATGGCCACCAGCGTACCATGAAGACAGGTGACTTCTGCTCATAGCAAGTCCAGCCCTCCTACCAAAGGTACACATACTGTATAGGGATGCTCCCACATAAGGACACCCTTTCAAGACTGCACTAGTTAAATTTTAACCTAAATTCATAAAAGCAGAGAAAGTTAAGCAAAATAAAAAGCCAAGGGAACTGTTCTCAATTGAAAGAGCAAGAGAAAACCCCCCAAAAATAAATGAAATAGAAACAATGTATATCAGATAAAGAATTCAAAGCATTAGTAATAAGAATGCTAACTGAATTCTTACAATTCAGAACAGATGAACAAATGAACACTGAGAATCAAATTGGCTAGGTTTCTACCCAGTAAAGTTACTATTTGGAGAGAGATACTTTGAGGCAATGTTACTATCCTGTTCCTCCTTCTACTATTGTCTACTAATTTTACACACTAAATTCACTCTTCTAGACTTCTATTTAGCCAATTACAAGACCCAAAAAATTAAAAATACTGAGACTAAATAATGGCAAAGTTAGAAATCTTTTCAGGAAGTACTAGCCTGACACAATATAGAGGTTTAGGCAATAATGTACATAGTTTTGATAAAGTCCAGGGTTTTCTGTTTCTCAAAAGTTTTAGTTAAAAATAAATGGCTTTTTCCTAAATTATCCAGGAAATTATAGTTAATTGACCCAGATGTAACCTTATATGCTTTGCAAGCATTTCAAAGATGCATTTCAGTATCTATTAAAATGTCTTTTTATCATGTGAATTATTTTCTTCTCTGATAATGCCTTACCATTGTGAATAATAAAACTATTCAAACTACTTTTCATAATGCAATTTAAAAGGAGCTAATGAAAAATCCTGAGTTCAGATTCTAGGCTAGAAGTGTGCCTGCATTGGGAGGGGAAAGAAATTAGGAACATGCTCCCATTGACATTCTCCAGGAATTATTTTAGAACATAACACATGTTTAAAGTTTCTTAGAAACTCTAGAAAATGAGGAGTAAATATCACAAATTGGGTCAAATAAGATACATTAAAATCAACCTGTAGGGAAGAATATTACTGTTATTAATACAATTTGACTTAATTTAAAAACAACTTATAGACTTCATGTGTTATTACCTAAGGGGGAAAAAAAGGAGAAAGTCAGCATAAAATGCCTATGTACATGATTTTCCATGAGATCAACATGCACTAACCCTTTGAAGACCTCATCACTGGCACTACACTGAACACATAGTTTTTGTGAGTCTGTATGGAATAGGGCTGAGAACTTAGCAAAACCCTTATAAATTCATAAAACTACTGTATATCAACCTATCTTTGAAAGTTAACAAGCATATTGGGATTGGTGGAAAATGCACATGTATACATAAAAAGTATAAGCTGAGGTCAAGAGTATAGCTTCACACTTAGAATAACTTCAGGGAAACATCCAACAAGTCTAAAACATTATAACTTGAATTCTGTCCAACTTTATGTGCTCCAGGACATTTCTGATGAATGCAAAGTCATCTGAACAACTTAGAGAACTGGAAGGTTAGGAGGAAAGTCACCAATTAGCACAGGTACTAAATTTTTTTCATGACCCAGGATATGTCAGTACTCTCTGCATCTGAGTTCTTAAAGTCCATGTCTGTAAAATCAAAATTATGATACCGACTTGCTTCTCAATGTTGTTGTGAAGGTTATCCAGCAAGAGGAACAGCATTCTAAAACATTGAAATGGGTTCCTCTATAATAAAGTCAAATGTCAATATCTGTTCCCTAGAGATATGGTAGATATTTCTCTTCTGGGAGACTTTATGAAGTCATTTGTCCTGTAAGTGTGTAATATCCACTGGTCTGAAAGGAGAATGTTGGATTAAATTTCTTGACATCCTTCACAGCTTTATTCTCTTGTAAACTGAAAGCTGCTTTCATAAAACAGTTCTCAGTAAGGTCTGATCAATGATATGTGCTCTGTTGTCCATTCTTGCCCTTCCAAATTGTTCTCCAGATTGTATCCACAATGATCTTTTCGAAACACACATATAAAGATGTCACACATACTCCTTTTAAAGCCCTTGAATGTCTTTCCTTTGGGTTTAGGACAAAGATCAAACTCCCTAATGGTCCACAAAATCTACTGTGGTCAAAACCTACTACGGTCTGAGGCCTACCTTCATATCACCCTCCCAAGTTCTCTCCGCCATCATCCTTCAGTGCCTCATCACCATGCCCGCTCCCACCCCAGGGCCAGAGCCTTACATATACCTCCTATCCTCTTCCAGTTAGCACCTACTTACACCACCCCCTCTTTTTTTTTGGTCACTTTCTTAAAAATGTCAATTTTTTTTTTCAGATTCCTTTTTTTAAAAAAATTTATTTTAATTGGAGGCTAATTACTTTACAATATTGTGGTGGTTTTCCCATACATTGACATGAATCAGCCATGGGTGTACATGTGTTCCCCATCCTGAGCCCCCTTCCCGCCTCCCTCCCCCATCCCTCTGGGTCATCCCAGTGCACCAGTTCTGAGCACCCTGTCTCATGCATCGAACCTGGACTGGTGATCTGTTTCACATATGACAATATACATGTTTCAATGGTATTCTCTCAAATCATCCCACCCTTGCCTTCTCCCACAGAGTTCAAAAGATTGTTCTATACATCTGTGTCTCTTTTGCTGTCTTGCATAGAGGGTTATCATTATCATCTTTCTAAATTCCATCATATATGTGCTAGTATACTGCATTGGTGTTTTTCTTTATGACCCAGCAATCCCACTGCTGGGCATACACACCAAGGAAATCAGAATTGAAAGAGACATGTGTACCCCAATGTTCATCGCAGCACTGTTTATAATAGTCAGGACATGGAAGCAACCTAGATGTCCATCAGCAGACAAATGAATAAGAAAGCTGTGGTACATATACACAATGGAATATTACTCAGCCATTAAAAAGAATACATTTGAATCAGTTCTAATGAGGTGGATGAAACTGGAGCCTATTATACAGAGTGAAGTAAGCCAGAAAGAAAAATGTCTAACATCCATAGCACTGCGCTAATCTTGACAGCACTTACTATTGCTGCAATTTACATTTTTGTGTGTGGTTTTTGATCCCTCCGTATCCTTTACTGGATTGTAAACATATTAGAATCCTTGGTGTGTTGGGTCACATTGTGTCCCAGGCCTTACACAGTGCCTTACCCAAAGGAGACTGTCAGTAAACTTCTGTTGAATGAATAGTATTTACTTAAATCATTACAACTCTAATTGAAGGCAGTCAGTTCAGTTCAGTCACTCCGTCGTGTGTCCGACTCTTTGCAACCCCAAAGATTGCAGCATGCCAGGTTTCCCTGTCCATCACCAACTCCCAGAGCTTGCTCAAACTGATGTCCATTGAGGTGGTGAAGTCATCCAACCATCTCATCCTCTGTTATCCCCTTCTCTTCCTGACTTCATTCTTTCCTAGCATCAGAGTCTTTTCCAATGAGTCAGGACTTCGCATCAGGTGGCCAAAGTATTGGAGCTTCAGTTTCAGCATCAGTCCTTCCAATGAACATTCAAGACTGATTTCCTTTAGGACTGACTGACTTGATGTACTTGTAGTCAAGTTAAGTCAAATGAATCTCCCTTTTGTCATGACCTAGCTTCACATTACAAATCAGAAAACAGTATATTGATGCTATAGCTATGCAAGATTTTTATTTAAATAAGATTTAAGAAAAAATAGCAAAAATAACTTCTTTTTGAGTTTGGCATCTTTACTGAGAACACAAGCTGCCCTTGATCTCAGTAAGGAGTAGAAATGCAGTGATGATTGGCAGCCATTGTGGAAGCCCATTAGTAGGTCTCAGAGTCACCCCTCAAAGGACAACAGTCCAGCCTGCTAAAAGGTCTAACCTAGATTTCCATCATTTTACATTATGTGCTAATGCTTTCCTCTGCCCTCTTTAATCTTCTTGTGGGATAATGCTAACCATTTCAGCTTCCTATTGCTAAAGTCTTCTGGACTTCTTGTTTCTTTAAGGGCAACAGAAAACAGCTAAAATTATCAAAAGTATCCTGGGTAGTATATGCTTCCCGTATCCATAAAAATAAAACCTGTCCTTAAATGTCAGCACATCTTTAAAAATATAAACCTATCAAGGAGGAAACAAACATTTGAGTGAGCCCACCTCTTAGAGGAAATAGTTGAGTTACACGTAGGAAAGGACTTCAGAGCAGCTCTCTGAAATAGAATAAAAACAGGAGCAGAAGTGTATTGATTAAAACTCCTGACACCTGAAAAGAAGGAGCCCTGGATTCTCTCTGAGTACACAAAGGATTTGTTCTACCCTTGAGCACGATGATTTCTTTGGGTCTCTGCTAATTTCTTTAACAACAGAAATACTTATCTTGCATTCTGTTTCATCCTCTGGGATTTTTCCTAATTATTTATTTAGATTATCTCCAGCTTTATTAAGATATTATTAGCATATAACATATTAAATTTTAAGTGGATATACACATTGTGAAATAATGACCACAATAATGTTAATAAACACTGATAAGCATCAAGGATTCGCTGCCTGGCAGGCACAGACCAATAATAATGGCACAGGCTTTTGAGAAAGAAAAGAATTTTATTGTGAAGTCAACTAGCATGGAGACAAGGTGTGAGGCTCTCAAACTTGTCTCCTCATCCAGGGTCCCAGGCAAAATTTAAGGAGTAAAGGGAATTTCAAACTTGGAAGCTGATTTCAATTCAGTTCAGTTCAGTCACTCAGTTGTGTCCAACTCTGTGACCCCATGGAATGCAGCACGCCATGCTTCCCTGTTCATCACCAACTCCCCAGAATTTGCTCAAACTCATGTCCATCAAGTCGGTGATACAATCCAACCATCTCATCCTCTGTCATCCCCTTCTCCTCCTGCCTTCAATATTTCCCAGCATCAGGGTCTTTTCAAATGACTCAGTTCTTTGCATCAGGTGGCCAAAGTATTGGAGTTTCAGCTTCAGCATCAGTCCTTCCAATGAATATTCAGGATTGATTCCCTTTAGGGTGGACTGGTTGGATCTCCTTGCAGTACAAGGGACTCCCAAGAGTCTTCTCCAACACCACAGTCCAAAAGCATCAATTCATCTGTGCTCAGCCTCTTTATAGTCCAACTCTCACATCCATATATGACTACCGGAAAAACCATAGCCTTGACTAGATAGACCTTTGTTGACAAAGTAATGTCTCTGCTTTTTAATGTGCTTTCTAGGTTGGTCATAACTTTCCTTCCAAGGAGTAAGCGTCTTTTAATTTCATGGCTGCAATCACCATCTGCAGTGATTTTGGAGCCCCCAAAAATAAAGTCTGACACTGTTTCCATGGTTTCCCCATCTATTTGCCATGAAATTATGCCATGATCTTAGTTTTCTGAATGTTGAGCTTTAAGCCAACTTTTTCACTCTCCTCTTTTACGTTCATCAAGAGGCTCTTTAGTTCCTCTTCACTTTCTGCCATAAGGGTGACGTCATCTGCATACCTGAGGTTACTGATATTTCTCCCAGCAATCTTGATTCCAGCTTGTGCTTCTTCCAGCCCAGCATTTCTCATGATGTACTCTGCATATAAGTTAAATAAGCAGGGTGACAATATACACCCTTGATGTACTCCTTTTCCTATTTGGAACCAGTCTGTTGTTCCATGTCCAGTTCTAACTGTTGCTTCCTGACCTGCATACAGATTTCTCAAGAGGCAGGTCAGGTGGTCTGGTATTCCCATCTCTTTCAGAATTTTCCACAGTTTATTGTGATCCACACAGTCAAAGGCTTTGGCATAGTCAATAAAGCAGAAGTAGATGTTTTTCTGGAACTCTCTTGCTTTTTCGATGATCCAGCGGATGTTGGCTCTAGCTGATAGCAAGTAGTAAAAAGATTAATACTAAAATATGAAATATAAAGTTTTTACCGTCCTTCAAAAAAAAAGACCTTATTGCTTTGAGAATACATGAAAATGTGTTATTTTTAAACATTGTTAGTGGTTGAATTTGGATTTATATAGGCCTAATCCAGATTCTTCGGTGTAAGCCATTTATTTTAAAAGATGTTCATGTTTTCTCTTCCTGGTCAGGTGGAATCTTGGCTGTCCTGTTTATTTTAGAAACCTAATTTAAGGTCAGTTATAGGTTTATAGGACTTCCTTAGTGGCTCAGATGGTAAAGAATCTGCCCAAAATACAGTAACCGGGTTTGATCCCTGGGTTGGGAAGATCCCCTGGAGAAAGGACTGGCAACCCACTTCAGTATTCTTGCCTGGGAAATCCCATGGACAGAAGAGCCTGGAAGGCTGCAGTCCATGGGGTTGCAAAGAGTTAGGCATGACTGAAGCCACTTAGCACGCATGGGTTTACAAGAGTTATGAGGGCCTGAGAAATTGACAGTGGGTTTCCCCCTGATATTAGAACAGTGGGTCCTTCTACTTCCTTCTGTCCATGGAGAGTGTGCCTGTTTGGGAATTGTCCATTCCACTTAGGTTGTAGTTGATCCTCAGGAAGTTGATGTTTTCCAAGTTTTGAGGACTCAATCCTCTGGGCTTACGCAGTACAGAAACATTAACCTACTAGAAGTATATTTGTGTATAGCAGATAAAGTAATACCCAGAAATTGTACACATTTTATAGTATCTAGTTCTTTTAAAATATGATCATTTTCAAAATTGCAATAGTATTTTATACTTAATCTTAAAGAGGGGTCTTCCATATTACATTTCATAAGGGCTCAGCTAGAGCTTGCTTCTATGGGCTACTCTTATCCTAAGCAGAGCAACTAAGACCTTATCCCAAGTTTAGTTGGTTTCTTTTTTTAAGGCAAGACTCTTCTTTTCAGTCTTCCCCATAGACTGGGGTTCTCCATGAACCATGTAAATTCTGTTGTGTTCCAAGGGCCCCAGACACTCCTTGAGTTGCCTTGGTTATGAAAGCTTGTCTGTTGTCACTTCAACTTGAAAGAGACAACCCCAAATGAGCGATAATTTCTTTAGCAAAGCTTTTGTTATCTTGGAAGCTTTCATTTTCTCATGGAAAAGCTTCAATCCATCCTGTGAAGGTGTCCATAAATACCAGGAAGTATCTATAATTTCCTGTGGCTCTTAGCAAAGCAGTAAAGTCTATGTGTCAACTATCTCCTGGTTCTGTCCCTCAGATTTGCACACTTTTTATTATTAGGGTTGCCCAGTTTTAGCATTGTTTCTGGCACAGATCAGGCAATTTTATATTACCTTTTGGATGGTTCTTTTGCATTTGTGGGCCACAATAAACTTTTGTCACCAGTGATAGGATTCTTCACTTCCATAATGGGTTATTTATGTAAATGAGTAATAATTCTTTCCATTAAATGCTCAGATATAAGCATTAGCCCCTGTTCATTGTAAACCCAGTCTTCTTTCGTTGTTTGGTATTGATGACCATCTAACTCTCAAAAGTCAGCATGAAATCCCCATTCATCTGCTCTCACTAGATCCACTCCTAAATACTGAGGCATAAACAGGGATAGGTCCACCTCAGAATGAGTACTAAGGCCTTAGGATCTGGGTTTTTGGTTCCAGCTGCCTGAACAGCCAAATTATTTCCTTTAACTTAACTATCAGTCTTTTGGTGGTCCAGGCAATGTACTATGGCTTTTTTTTTTTTGTTTTACAGCATTATAACAGAGTCTAATAAAGCCAGTTTCCATTTAATTTTCCTTCTTGATGTTAGTAGACTTCTCTCTTTCCATTTCCATGTCCCATGAGCATGCACAATAGAGAAGTCAAACTTAGAATCAGTATAAATGCTCACTTTATTCTTAACTCTAAAGTGCACGACTCTCACGAGTGCTATGAGCTCTGCCTTTTGGGCAGATGTACTTGGAGGAAGGGATCTGCTTGCATGACTTCCTGATGAGTTACTATTGCATACTCAGCCTTTTGAAGTCACTGACCAATGAAGCTGCACCCATCTGTAAACATTTCTATATCTGGATTTTCTAAAGACTGATCAGTCAGTTTGATTCTGCTAGGATAGAGTCCTTCAATTATCTGCACAGTACAGAATGCCTTCTGGTATTCCAGTACAGCTTAATGGCTCATTGTCATTTCCTTTAAGAGCCTCCTATAGAGGTTGGGCCATGAGTCTAAAGTTAGGAATCCAAATACAACAAAACTCAGCCATTCCTAAGAATCTTCAAAATTACCTTCTGATGGTTGGGTACAGCCATCATAGTTAATGCTCCCCTTTGATCCAGCCATAAGTTTCTTTGTCTTTCTTTCTGATAATTCAAAATCCTAGATATTTTATCATTGGTTGAGAAATACATGCTTGGAGACTTTAATAGCCCTGGTCTGCCAAAAAATTTAAAATGAAGATTGTATTTTGTTCTAAACCTTCCTTAGTTCTACTATCAGTAGCAATTAGTATATGTTCTACATATTGGAGTGTGTGCTAAGTTGCTTCAGTCATGTCCGACTCTGTGGGACCCTATGGGCTATAGCCCACTAGGCTCCTCTGTCCATGGGATTCTCCAGGCAAGAATACTGGAATGGATTTCCATGCCCTCCTCCAGGGATATTAGAGTAGGAGTTCTCATTTAATTGGAGATACCTTAGGTTCTCGGCTAAAGCTTCCCTGCAAATGGTGGGGGCATTCTTAAATCCTTGTGGGAGAACCATCTGGCAATATTGTTGTTTTATATTAGTCAAGCTAGCAAATGTCTCCAGATAAAGTTGTAAGCAAAGTATAATGATTTGGCACTGACAGATGTGTGTGTGAGTGTGTTTTCAGTTGCTTAAGTCATGTTTGACTCTTTGAGACACTATAGACTGTAGCCTGCCAGGTTCCTCTATCCAGGGGTTGTACCAGATGTATAATCTCTACAATTTGGTTAATGGCTCTCAAATTCTGTATCAAGTTCTAATCTCCAGTCCTGGGTTTTTGTCCTGGCAGGACTGGAGTATTATATGGGGATTGACAAAGTCAGATGAATTGGTAATAAGAAAGGTGGTTATCAGAGGCTCTATATACCCCCTCGCATGCCTCTCTAAATTGTACTGCTTTGAATTTGGAGCCTTAGCCCCTGACAGAGTTTGACTACTATTGGTTCGGCCATCTTGGTTCTTCTTGGCCTTCCATCAGCCCAAACATTCACTCTTAACTTTTGAAGAATTTCTTCAGGAACCTCTTTTTGAGGCTTGTCCCAGTTGTAGCAGTGCAGATTAGAATGCATAGGCTTGGTCTGGGAGTTCTTTAATGTCTACTTTTTTTTGGTGAGAAAGTCATCTAATTTTGTAGGTAGATCTCACCCAACAAGGGAATAGGGCATTCAGGCATATACTGAAAGCTGTGCTTTATACATCAGAGGCACAAAAGGGGGAGTACATAAACAAATCTCCTGGGTTGAGACATAAGAGAGAAAGCAAGATTTTTAAGATTTAGGAAGAAATTCTGGCTCCTAGTTTGGTTTCTAGAAGAAGCAAGCAAATGCAGTAACGACTATCCACAACTTGGCTGTAAGAATTCCCTAGAGAAGCCACTAAGGAGAATGGGCAGTCCCAGCAATGACCAGCTTGGATTTGAAGGTTTACTTAGGGAACACTGAAAAGTTTTCCATTAGAGATTATTGTCAAGAACTATATCCTGAAAGTCACATATGCCAAGGAACCTGCCCCATCAGTTCCAAGAGCATAGCCAAGCGAGTCAGAGGCTCCTGATAGCTTTTCCCCATGGACTGAAGGAAGCTTGCCTATTATAGAGAGGTCTAAAAAAGCCAGGCTCTGTCTCACCACTTTGGAAAATATATCCAATGATGAAGAAAGTGGAAGAGGTGAGCATGTCATCTTGAAGAAAATAAAGTGAGGAGGCTGCCTGAGACTCAGTCAGAGCTGAATGTGAAAGAGAACTGAGTATGTTGGAGTTTAATCTTCCTGGTAGCTCACCAAAGTATTTTACATCTGCAATGGAGGTCACATACAAGCTCATCTAGGTGTCTGGGTGATTTTCAGGTTGAAGACATTCAACCCAAGACCTCATATAGTCCATGGCCTTTAGCACCACCACCACTGTTTGTTCCTCTGGGCAAAGTTATAGATATACGTGGGCATGCTTAGTCACTCAGTTGTGTCTGACTCTTTGTAACCCTATGGACTATAGCCCACCAGGCTCCTCTGTCCATTGGATTTTTCAGGCAAGAACAATGGAGTGGGCTGCCATTTCCTCTTTCTGGGGATCTACCTGACTCAGGGATCGAGCCCACAACTCCTGCTTCTCCTACATTGTCAGGAAGGTTCTTTACAGCCACCTGGGAAGTGTATATGTTTAAAACCATTTCAATGCTAACTCCATGCTAGTTTGTCTCACATAAAAGAGGACTAAATTTCTCAGTGAGGAAAACCCAAAATGTGTTCAACTGAATAAAATTAATTCAAACCAGGCCCAGGGTATGCTCCTTAAGGGTGGAGAATTTTCCTATTTTATACTCCTGCATTTCTCCTTTACTTTCTCACACGAACAAGTTAACCAGGTCTGGTTTCATTGAGAATACACATCTGTATCCATACCTCCAATCATCTCAGACATGAGTGAAAAATCCCATCACCTCTGTAAGGCAATTTTTCTAGTCACAGAGCAATGTCTTTTATCTCCTGAGTCAGAGAATCCTCATTCATATCAGGTTTATTTTATTTTTTGGCTGCACCTCCCGGTAAGTGAAATCTTAGTTCCCCAACCAGAGATAGAACTTGACCCCCCTGTGGTGAAACCATGGAGTTGTAACCACTGGACCACCAGGGAAGTCCCTCGTATCAGGTTTAATAAAATTTTCTATAGTCATCCAAAAGCCAACCCCTATTAGCCAACACTAACAAATAAAACAATCAGACAAAGACAAACATAGACAAAGAAATCCAAAGGCCTGGCACTTTAACCCAGGGCTAGGGGCTCTAACCCTTAAACTGTGGGTACCTCAGGGCTATAACCCTTTTTTTTTTTTTTTATAAGAAGAGTACATGCTTTTTTTTTTTTTTTGTAATTGCATATATAATTTATTTAAACTGAGTTAAAAATCATCTTTTCATAGAAATAAAGGAAAGGCTACAAATTCTGCAGCATATCACTGTTTGTGTTGGGATCTTAACACTAAGGGTAAATTATTTTTCCTGGTTTGCTTTTCTGAGTTTTCAGATTTTCTTTTTTTTTTTTTTTAATTTTATTTTATTTATTTATTTATTTTTTTTATTCTTTGAATCAGCCATGGATTTACATGTATTCCCAATCCCGATCCCCTCTCCCACCTCCCTCTCCACCCGATTCCTCTGGGTCGTCCCAGTGCACCAGGCCGGAGCACTTGTCTCATGCATCCCACCTGGGCTGGTGATCTGTTTCACCATAGATAGTATACATGCTGTTCTTCTGATATATCCCACCCTCACCTTCTCCCACAGAGTTCAAAAGTCTGTTCTGTATTTCTGTGTCTCTTTTTCTGTTTTGCATATAGGGTTATCGTTATCACCTTTCTAAATTCCATATATATGTGTTAGTATGCTGTAATGTTCTTTATCTTTCTGGCTTACTTTACTCTGTATAATGGGCTCCAGCTTCATCCATCTCATTAGAACTGATTCAAATGAATTCTTTTTAATGGCTGAGTAATATTCCATGGTGTATATGTACCACAGCTTCCTTATCCATTCATCTGCTGATGGGCATCTAGGTTGCTTCCATGTCCTGGCTATTATAAACAGTGCTGCGATGAACATTGGGGTGCACGTGTCTCTTTCAGATCTGGTTTCCTCAGTGTGTATGCCCAGAAGTGGGATTGCTGGGTCATATGGCAGTTCTATTTCCAGTTTTTTAAGAAATCTCCACACTGTTTTCCATAGTGGCTGTACTAGTTTGCATTCCCACCAACAGTGTAAGAGGGTTCCCTTTTCTCCACACCCTCTCCAGCATTTATTGCTTGTAGACTTTTGGATAGCAGCCATCCTGACTGGCGTGTAATGGTACCTCATTGTGGTTTTGATTTGCATTTCTCTGATAATGAGTGATGTTGAGCATCTTTTCATGTGTTTGTTAGCCATCTGTATGTCTTCTTTGGAGAAATGTCTGTTTAGTTCTTTGGCCCATTTTTTGATTGGGTCATTTATTTTTCTGGAATTGAGCTGCAGGAGTTGCTTGTATATTTTTGAGATTAATCCTTTGTCTGTTTCTTCATTTGCTATTATTTTCTCCCAATCTGAGGGCTGTCTTTTCACCTTACTTATAGTTTCCTTTGTAGTGCAAAAGCTTTTAAGTTTCATTAGGTCCCATTTGTTTAGTTTTGCTTTTATTTCCAATATTCTGGGAGGTGGGTCATAGAGGATCTTGCTGTGATTTATGTCGGAGAGTGTTTTGCCTATGTTCTCCTCTAGGAGTTTTATAGTTTCTGGTCTTACATTTAGATCTTTAATCCATTTTGAGTTTATTTTTGTGTATGGTGTTAGAAAGTGTTCTAGTTTCATTCTTTTACAAGTGGTTGACCAGTTTTCCCAGCACCACTTGTTAAAGAGGTTGTCTTTTTTCCATTGTATATCCTTGCCTCCTTTGTCAAAGATAAGGTGTCCATAGGTTCGTGGATTTATCTCTGGGCTTTCTATTCTGTTCCATTGATCTATATTTCTGTCTTTGTGCCAGTACCATACTGTCTTGATGACTGTGGCTTTGTAGTAGAGTCTGAAGTCAGGCAGGTTGATTCCTCCAGTTCCATTCTTCTTTCTCAAGATTACTTTGGCTATTCGAGGTTTTTTGTATTTCCATACAAATTGTGAAATTCTTTGGTCTAGTTCTGTGAAAAATACCGTTGGTAGCTTGATAGGGATTGCATTGAATCTATAGATTGCTTTGGGTAGAATAGCCATTTTGACAATATTGATTCTTCCAATCCATGAACACGGTATGTTTCTCCATCTGTTTGTGTCCTCTTTGATTTCTTTCATCAGTGTTTTATAGTTTTCTATGTATAGGTCCTTTGTTTCTTTAGGTAGATATACTCCTAAGTATTTTATTCTTTTTGTTGCAATGGTGAATGGTATTGTTTCCTTAATTTCTCTTTCTGTTTTTTCATTGTTAGTATATAGGAATGCAAGGGATTTCTGTGTGTTAATTTTATATCCTGCAACTTTACTATATTCATTGATTAGCTCTAGTAATTTTCTGGTAGAGTCTTTAGGGTTTTCTATATAGAGGATCATGTCATCTGCAAACAGTGAGAGTTTTACTTCTTCTTTTCCTATCTGGATTCCTTTTACTTCTTTTTTTGCTCTGATTGCTGTGGCCAGAACTTCCAACACTATGTTGAATAGTAGTGGTGAGAGTGGGCACCCTTGTCTTGTTCCTGATTTCAGGGGAAATGCTTTCAATTTTTCACCATTGAGGGTGATGCTTGCTGTGGGTTTGTCATATATAGCTAGGGCTATAACCTTTTATGGAATGTTCCCTAGGATTGGGCTGGGGTGCTCACTGAGGTGATCCTGAGAAACATCTATTCACGTTCTGCCTCACCTGGGGTCAAGCCAGTGCAAGCACACTCCTCACAAGAGGAGTCCAGGCTTCCCGCAGCCCTTCTCTTAGTCCCTGCAGTCCTCCCACCAGCCAAGGGGCTCCTCTTCCTTGTGTAGGACCCAGGACTCAAGGGACTAATCTTTGGCTCTTACCACTCACTCTCCAGGGTGGATCTGTGCCTGTATGTGCTCCTTTTCCTCTGAGTTCACTCCCAGGGCAGCCTGTTTACGTGTGGATCTGTCTTACAGCCTTTGCTGTACAAAGATTTGTCAGCTTCCAGTTGGTCTTCCATGAGAATTCTTCCATAGTGGATGTATTTTTAAGTGTTTGTTGGTGGAGGTGAGTTCCATGTCCTCCTTCTTCACCACCTTGATCAATCCCCTCATCATGCTCTACACTAAATTCCCAGAACTCACTCATCTTAGAGCTACAAATTGTACCTATTGACAAATGCTATTTCTCCCATCTCCAAGCCTCTGGCAACTACCATTCTTCTCTCTGTTTCTTTGAGTTTAGGCTTTTTTTTAGATTCCATATGTGAGAAGATACAGTATTTGTCTTTCTCTGAATTATGTCATAGCATAATGCCCTCAGGTCCATCCCTACTATTGCATATGGCAGGACTTCCTTCTTTTTTATTGGCTGAATAATATTTCATTGTGTGTATGTATGTGTATACATATATATATATATACATATATATATATATATATATCACATTTTCTTTATCCAGTCATCTGTTGATAGACATTAGGTTGTTCTGATGTCATCGTGGCTATCGAGAATAATGCTCCAATAAACTGGGGGTGCATATATCTCTTTGAAATAGTGAGTTCATTTCCTTTGGATATACACCCAGAAGTGGGGTTGCTGGATCAGACAGTAGTTCTACTTTTAACTTTTTGAGGAACCTCTTTACTCTTCTCCATAGTAGCTGCATCAGCATTACCACCAACAATACACCAGGGTTTCCTTTTCTCCACAACCTCACCAACACTCATTTTCTCTCTTATCTTTTTAGTAACAGCCATTCTAACAGGTGTGAGATGATGTATAATTGTGGCTTTAATTTGCATGTCCTCGATGATTAGGGAAGTTGAGCATCTTTTCATATATCTGTTGGTTGTTGGTATGTCTTCTTTGGGAAAATGTCTGTTCAGTTCCTCTGCCCATTTTTAAATTGTATTGTTTTTTTGCCATTGAGTTGTCTAAACTTCTTACATATTTTCAATATTAACCCCTTATCAAATAATTGGCTCGCAAGTATTTTCTTTCATTCTGAGGTTGCCATTTTATTTTGCTGATTGTTTCTTTTTACTGTGCTGAAGCTTTTTTTTTTTAAATCAATAGTTTAATGTAGTCCCACTTGTTTTGTATTTGCTTTTGTTACTTATGCTTTTGGTATCACATCTAAAAAATTATTGTCAGAACCAAAATCAAGGAGATTTTTAGCTATGTTTTCTTCTAGTAGTTTTATAGTTTCTAGCCTTACATTTAAGTCATTTACCATTTCAAGTTAATTTTTGTGAATGGTGTAATATATGGGTCCAGTTTCATTTTCTGCATATGGTTGGTGGTTATCCTGTTTTCTGCATTTTCTGTAGTTATCCAGTTTTCCCAAAACCATTCTTTAAAGAGACTACCTTTTCCCCCACTGAGTCTTCTTAGCTCCGCTGTCAAATATTAGTTGACTGTATATGTGTGTTTTTACTTCTGGGCTTTCAATTTTGTTCTCCTGGACTATGTGCCTATCTTCATGCCATCATATGGTTTCAATGACTATACCATTTATATGGTAATAAAGTTTGAAATTAGAAAGTGTAATGCTTTGTTCTTCTTTCTTAAGATAATTTTGACTATCTGGGGTCTTCTGTGGTTTCATATAAATTTTAGGATTTTTTCCTATTTCTGTTAAAAATGTCATTGGAATTTTGATAGGGAGTGTACTGAACCTATAAATGGCTTTAGGTAGTATGAACATTTAACAATATTAATTCTTGGGGTCCATTAATTCTTCTGATTCAGGACATTTTTTTTTCATGTATTTGTGTCTTTAATTTCCTTCATAAATGACATAACTTTTCAGTGTTAAAATCTAATAAATTTATGTACAAATTTAACATACAAATCAAATTTAACCTCCTGGGTTAAATTTATTCTTATGTATTTTATTATTTTTGATGCTATTGTGAATCTAATTATTTAGCTTATCAGTTTTTCATGTTTCTCCTAGAATGTATGCTACCTGAGGACAGGCTATTACTCAAATTAAGGACCACTTTAGCAAAACTGTAGGCTCAAAAGAATTATTTGTTCAATTAATAAATTATTTCAACTCATTGATAGCTATGAATATAATAATAGTTCCTACACCAAAAACTATTTTAAGCACCTTATACATATCCTGACTCCTTTATTTTCTATCATGTAGCTGGAAGCTCAGCAATGTGATCACTGTGATCAAAGAGCAGTCTTTCTCTGCTGGGTAGGCCAGCCATTCTCTCAGTTTTCAAAGGAATATATATGGAGTATCAAGTAAACACTCAACTCAGCTCCTAACAAATAATAGTGAGACAAATATTCCAGACAATCTGCTCATACATTTCCATGTCA
Source organism: Cervus canadensis (assembly GCF_019320065.1). NCBI lineage: Eukaryota > Metazoa > Chordata > Mammalia > Artiodactyla > Cervidae > Cervus > Cervus canadensis. Next base: position 31,363,263 of record NC_057409.1, on the reverse strand, counting down.
GAATGTGTAAGACATCTAGCTCAGGGCCACAAGGAATACCAGATGAATAAGGTCCAGCTCATTCTCCAAAGAGCTCATAACTTTTGCTGATAAGTCAGCCATATCTGACACTTTGGGACCCGATGGACTGTAGCTCACCAGGATGCTCTGTCCATGGGATTTCCCAGGCAAGAAAACTAGAGTGGGTTGCCATTTCCTTCTCCAGGGGATCTTCCCAACCCAGGGATTGAACCCACCTCTCCTGCATTGGTAGGCAGATTCTGACCACAAGCCCTGATAAAAATCTGTTACCCACCTACAACACCCACTCCCTTTACTAGCACCTTTCCCCCGCTGGACTCCCAAAATGCATGCAGCCAGTTTTATATCATCAGGTGGGAAATAGGAGACTATCTTTCTGAGGAAACCGATCCACCCAAAAGAAAGGACTTCAGCCTTTATTCCTTTCGTCTCCTTGCAGCCGAGAAAGCAACATGGGTCACCAGCAGCTCTACTGGAGCCATCTGAGAGAATTCGGCTAGGGTTCTCGCTCCTGACAAGTATGCTCAAACTAGCATGGTCTCATCTGGAAATATGGCCTCAATATGCGTCACCAGTGTTTCTGCCAGTACGATGACATTGGCTTCATTAAGTTGGACCAAGTGAACTTCCTTGAATGGATCATTCAGCACATCTACCTTGTCGTTCAGTCATGTTCAACTCTTTGTGACCTCATGGACTGTAGCCCGCCAGGCTCCTCTGTCTATGGGATTCTCCAGGCAAGAATACTGGAGTTGGTTTCCACTTCCTTCTCCAGGGGATCTTCCTAACCCAAGGATCGAACCCAGGTGGCCTGCATTGCAGGCAGAGTCTTTACACAGAAATACTAGCTCTTTGTATATAAAATAAAAGTTTAAAATTTCAAAAAAAAAGAAAAGCCTTCAGAAATTATTTTGAGAGTATCCTAGTGTGAGAGCCAGGCACCATATCCTATCATTCTGTGGCAAGGTCCACAAACTGGCCAACTATGTCCAGAAACAGAGCTTCCAGTAATGTATTCTTTATAAATGAACAATTAGAAACCACCAGGCAATGAAAGGAAGAAGAAATAGCTTAAAGGGTTGAAAGTGGTTGAAATAGCAGGAATTGGGGGTTTTTCATTATAAGTACTACTTTTTATTTTTAAATTATGGCCAGTCATTACTTTAATAATGATTAAATTTAAATTTTAATGGGTACACAGAAGCAGAGTAGTCTGGAAAGAGGTTTACCCATTCTGTCGAGGTCTCCATGGGTAACATTCCTCACCATGCGCAATTTATAACCTTCAGCTTCTAGCCTCTGACTTTGCAAGCTCAAAACTTCATTTTGCCTGCACATAAAAATCAGGTTCATCTCTGGAAGGAATGAAACTCAATCACACTCATGAGGTGAGGTATAATAATTTAGGATGAGACCTCACCACTCTGGTAGCCAGGATGCCTGTATCTGCAAAAATTGTGTATTCCTTTTCTAAAGTAAAGCAATATGGTTAGGTAAATGAGAATCACTGGCTTACACTGAGAAATTACTGAAAAGTTTCAGAGCCCATGCACTCGCCACAAAATCTACACTGTTAAAATGGTTGCTTGGAACCAAAAGTAAACAAATTCAATGACCTCATCTAAACTGTTACAATGATTCTGCAAGGCAGTGTAATTATTCACTGCCTTAAATATTCAGAATATTCTCTTATTCTAAGAATAAGAAGCTGATGCTCAGTAAAATTAATAGTTTGCCTAAGGTCACACAGCTAGCTTCAATGTCAATAGAGGTTTGTCTGATTCAGAGTATTTCTGTTGTGCCTCATTACCTTCCCAGAATAAACAAGGAAATGGGTGATACAAGGACTAACCCTTCTTATCTAAGCAGTTTTTCCCCTTTCTGCCATCAAAGTCCTTTATCAAAACCCATCTTCTAAATATGGAGGATTAAAAATTAAAGAAAATGAAAGGGAATAATATTTAATGAACTCCTACTTACATAAGGCTCAGTGCTAACAATTTTAAAATTTTTCTCTACCTATTTTTTTTTTTATTAGTTGGAGGCTAATTACTTCACAACATTTCAGTGGGTTTTGTCATACATTGATATGAATCAGCCATAGATTTACACGTATTCCCAATCCCGATCCCTCCTCCCACCTCCCTCTCCCCAATTCCTCTGGGTCTCCCAGTGCACCAGGCCCAAGCACTTGTCTCATGCATCCCACCTGGGCTGGTGATCTGTTTCACCATAGATAGTATACATGCTGTTCTCTCGAAACATCCCACCCTCGCCTTCTCCCACAGAGTGCAAAAGTCTGTTCTTTACATCTGTGTCTCTTTTCTGTTTTGCATATAGGGTATCGTTACCATCTTTCTAAATTCCATATATATGTGTTAGTATACTGTATTGGTCTTTATCTTTCTGGGTTACTTCACTCTGGATAATGGGCTCCAGTTTCATCCATCTCATTTAGAACTGATTCAAATGAATTCTTTTTAATGGCTGAGTAATATTCCATGGTGTATATGTACCACAGCTTCCTTATCCATTCACCTGCTGATGGGCATCTAGGTTTGCTTCCATGTCCTGGCTATTATAAACAGTGCTGCGATGAGCATTGGGGCGCACGTGTCTCTTTCAGATCTGGTTTCCTCAGTGTGTATGCCCAGAAGTGGGATTGCTTGGGTCATATGACAGTTCTATTTCCAGTTTTTTAAGAATCTCCACACTGTTCTCCATAGCGGCTGCACTAGTTTGCATTCCCACCAACAGTGTAAGAGGGTTCCCTTTTCTCCACACCCTCTCCAGCATTTATTGCTTGTAGACTTTTGGATAGCAGCCATCCTGACTGGCAAGTAATGGTACCTCATTGTGGTTTTGATTTGCATTTTCTCTAATAATGAGTGATGTTGAGCATCTTTTCATGTGTTTGTTAGCCATCTGTATGTCTTCTTGGAGAAATGTCTGTATAGTTCTTTGGCCCATCTTTTGATTGGGTCTTTTATTTTTCTGGAATTGAGCTGCAGGAGTTGCTTGTATATTTTTTGAGATTAATCCTTTGTCTGTTTCTTCATTTGCTATTATTTTCTCCCAATCTGAGGGCTGTCTTTTCACCTTACTTATAGTTTCCTTTGTAGTGCAAAAGCTTTTAAGTTTCATTAGGTCCCATTTGTTTAGTTTTGCTTTTATTTCCAATATTCTCTACCTATTTTAAAAATAGTTTGTAAAAAAAAAAAATAGTTTGTTTATTTAATGCATTTATAAGTCTACCTATTTTACACACTGTTGTTTATTACACACAAACAGCAGTTATTTTGTATTATTAAACCAGATTGGGAAATTTGCTTTGCCGTATTTTGAAAATCTTGTTGGCACTTTTACGTCTGTGAAGCTAATTGCATAAAAACATGTTCAAAAGGTCCAATGTGTCTCCAGTGAGTAATGCCACAGTCATTTCAGAAAATGAAAATAGAAGTGATAGCATCATATTCTGTTGCCACCACTGCTTGAAAGCCAAATTTTAATGAGCCCAGCTCTATAATCTGCCTGAGCATTTATAGACCTTGGGAGGGGAACTCTAGAGCTTTAGGCTAAAGCAGCAGCAAAGAATGTCTCTCACTAATGTAAGAACAGTGCTGGGTATGGCTGTTCTGAGGGCAGGCTCATCAACTGTGGTAACTTGCAGGGGGCACCACCCGGGGTGGGAATAGAGTTGGCCAAATTTGCCACTAGACATTAAGAGATATGTAAAATCCATCAGTGTTTCCCCATTTCATTGTGGGGAAATGGAAAAAAAAAATACAGTAGCCAGTTACTACACTGCCAGTACAGAAGCATTACAAATATCTATTAACATTTTTTTGTGTGTGGAAATCCAACTATATACCTTGGGAAGGTGGGCAAAAGGTAGCAAGAAAGACAGAAAAATAATAAGATGGAGCCAGAAATCCCACCTGCCATCTCTCTCAATATGCTGAGTGTGTAAGCCCAAGATAAGTAAAAGCAGAAACATGAATCTGTTCTCTCAGTTTATCTCAGCTCCTCTGAGTTTCTCATAGTGTGAGAATCAGATGCACTAAATAGAATTCTGCTACTCAGACACTGAAGATAGTTTTCTTACAACATGGCCCCTAAACAGAAGCCAACTTCTTCATCTGGTGCTCAACAGAAGATAAAGCAATGTATTCCAAAGCACAAGGAAAAACTGACTGAGCCAATCCCAACTGCAAGATGGTTTGGTGGCCTCCAGTTGGCATCATTCTAAAAGGAGTTTTGATAGTAACTAAATAATCAGCAGTTTTTCCTTTCTTGCCAACTTGAGAACCCAACCTTGAGATAAGATGTAACTTAGCTATGTGCTATGCTTAGTACTCAGCCATGTCTGACTCTTTGCTACCCCATGGACTGTAGTCTGCCAGGCTCCTCTGTCCTTGGGGACTTCTCTAGGCAAGAATACCAGAGTGGGTTGCCATGCCCTCCTCCAGGGGATCTTCTCAACCCAGGGATCAAACCCCAGTCTCCCACACTGCAGGTGGATTCCTTACTGTCTGAGTCACCAGTGAAGCCCAAGAATACTGGAGTGGGTAGCCTATCCCTTCTCCAGGGGATCTTCCCAACCC